>NC_134360.1:20666976-20899476 GCF_048569485.1 Anomaloglossus baeobatrachus
GCCGCGGATTTTGATGCAGAAAAATCCGCAGCTACATTCTCCCGTGGACACATAGCCTTATTCAATTTTTTACAGTACTTTTTCACTTTTTACTGTATTTGTTATTCCCCTTAAGGGATTTGATCCTGCAATCATCTGATTGTTTTTATACTATACTTAGCAGTGCAGAAAATCTTTTTTGCACTTTTTTCTATATTGTCATATATTGTTATTCCCCTTATGGTATTTGATGCTGTGATCGTCTGATCGCTGGTGTTATACATAGCAATGCATCAGCACTACTATGTATGGTTAAATTCATGATCTCCTCTGAATACCAGCTACAGGCTGGCTGTCACAGGAGACTTGTCATAACAATCACGGGGGTTTTCAGTAGACCCCCATCTGTCATAGCAACTGAGCGGCACCCCACAATCACAATCGGTGCATAGAATAACACACCTACATGTCAAATAAATTTGCTACAAATCTAATTTTTTTTAAAAATGTTGAAGAAGCCGGTGAATAAAATGTTTTAAATATTCAATCATTTCTAATTAATGCAGAATAATTATGCAAAATATCTGCCCTCTCTGATTTGTCAATAGCTAAACACCCGGTCGGGTTACATTATTGCAGTTTCTTGTATTTCTTGTTCTTTCGTAACTCGTTACTTTGCTCATTTGCCTAGCAGAAGCCGCACACACCTAGATCTGATTATTACGCGCTGTGCCATAAAATGAAAGGCTTAACACACTTTATCTCGGCGCAGAAGTGCTACTCCAGCAATCAAGGTTTTTTTTTTTATCCTATTAGATAAAATTTCCTAAAATGTGGCCCAGAATACAGATCCAGTCTATGAAGCGCGATCTCCCGGTATCTGTAATAGATTGTATTAAACAGCCTGATACCAGAGATTAGGACGAGTGTCTTGGAGGCATTTTTTTTTTTACAAATACAACGGCACAGACTCCCGGCAATGTTCATCTTGGAGATATTCCAAGAAAGCAATTGGGAGAAACTTTCTTGTTACATTTTTCAAATTTCAAAAACTGGACTATTTTCAATAAATCTGTACTTTGCACTGTTCTCGGAGAGAATCTCAGATTGTGTACTGTTGTATTCTTACCAGAAGGTTGGAGCAGATCCCAGGGAATTATGCGGTCCAGAGAGACGCATGTAGGCCCCTTCCTTCACAGATGGTATCGGTTTCTGTTTAATTTTTAACATTTGTAATGGATTTCTAGAGATATAGCAGAGCTGCTTCTCTCATCTGGCTTTTAACTGTTTAATGCATATTGTGTCGGGGCGCACATAGCATTGGTGCAGTGGGTGCAGCCGCACAGGGGTCGCGAGGTGAGGAGGTCACAACCACCTCCGGAACAGGAAGAATTGTGCATCATTATTGCGCTGCAAAGGGTCCATATATTGTTTGTGCACAGGGGCCGGGAGCTGAGGAGGTCACAACCACCTCCAAAACAGGAAGAATTGTGCATCAGTATTGAGCTGCAAAGGGTCCATATATTGTTTGTGCACTTGGGCTGGGAGCTGAGAAGGTCACAACCACCTCCGGAAATGGAAGAATTGTGTATTGTTATGCATTATTGGACTGCAAAGGCCCTTATATTGTTTGTGCAAAGGGGCCAGAAGCTGAGGAGGTCACAACCACCTCCGGAACAGGATGAATTGTGCATTTGTATGCATTATTGGACTGCAAAGGCCCATATATTGTTTGTGCACAGGGGCCGGAAGCTGCGGAGGTCACAACCACCTCTGGAACAGGAAGAATTGTGTATTGTTATGCATTATCGGACTGCAAAGGCCCATATATTGTTTGTGCACTTGAGCCGGGAGCTGAGGAGGTCACAACCACTTCCGGAACAGGAAGAATTGTGTATTGTTATGCATTATTAGACTGCAAAGGCCCATATATTGTTTGTGCACTGGGGCCGGGAGCTGAGGAGGTCACAACTACCTCCGGAACAGAAAGAATTGTGTATTGTTATGCATTATTGGACTGCAAAGGCCTATATATTGTTTGTGCACAGGGGACGGGAGCTGAGGAGGTCACAACTACCTCCGAAACAGAAAGAATTGTGTATTGTTATGTATTATTGGACTGCAAAGGCCTATATATTGTTTGTGCACAGGGGACGGGAGCTGAGGAGGTCACAACTACCTCCAGAACATAAAGAATTGTGTATTGTTATGTATTATTGGACTGCAAAGGCCTATATATTGTTTGTGCACAGGGGCCAGGAGCTGAGGAGGTCACAACTACCTCCGAAACAGAAAGAATTGTGTATTGTTATGTATTATTGGACTGCAAAGGCCTATATATTGTTTGTGCACAGGGGACGGGAGCTGAGGAGGTCACAACTACCTCCAGAACATAAAGAATTGTGTATTGTTATGTATTATTGGACTGCAAAGGCCTATATATTGTTTGTGCACAGGGGACGGGAGCTGAGGAGGTCACAACCATCTCCGGAACAGGAAGAATTGTGCATTTTTATGCATTTTTGGATTGCAAAGGCCCATATAATATTTGTACAAAGGGGCCAGAAGCTGAGGAGGTCACAACTACCTCTGGAACAGGAAGAATTGTGCATTTTTATGCATTATTGGATTGCAAAGGCCCATATATTGTTTGTGCAAAGGGGCTGGGAGCTGAGGAGGTCACAACCACCTCCAGTACAGGAAGAATTGTGTATTGTTATACATTATTGGACTGCAAAGGGTCCATATATTGTTTGTGCACTGCACAGGGGCCAGAAGCTGAGGAGATCACAACTACCTCCGGAACAGGAAGAATTGTGTATTGTTATGCATTATTGGACTGCAAAGGCCCATATAATATTTGTACAAAGGGGCCAGAAGCTGAGGAGGTCACAACTACCTCTGGAACAGGAAGAATTGTGCATTTTTATGCATTATTGGATTGCAAAGGCCCATATATTGTTTGTGCAAAGGGGCTGGGAGCTGAGGAGGTCACAACCACCTCCAGTACAGGAAGAATTGTGTATTGTTATACATTATTGGACTGCAAAGGGTCCATATATTGTTTGTGCACTGCACAGGGGCCAGAAGCTGAGGAGATCACAACTACCTCCGGAACAAGAAGAATTTTGTATTGTTATGCATTATTGGACTGCAAAGGCCCATATAATATTTGTACAAAGGGGCCAGAAGCTGAGGAGGTCACAACTACCTCTGGAACAGGAAGAATTGTGCATTTTTATGCATTATTGGATTGCAAAGGCCCATATATTGTTTATGCACAGGGGCCAGAAGCTGAGGAGCTCACAACCACCTCCAGAACAGGAAGAATTTTGTATTGTTATGCATTATTGGCATGCAAAGGGTCTATATATTATTTGTGCACAGGGGCCCTCTACTGTTGTGTCCACCACTGCATTGTGGAAAATCATAATGGCCCAGACTTGGTACACTATAAGGACAAAAGTATTGGGACATCTCCACCAAACTCCTACAAGAGATTTTATGACATTCTATTTTACATCTATAGACATTAAGATGGATTTGGTCTCTCCTTTGCCGCTTTAACAGCTTTCACTTTTCTATTCTTTTGGAAATATTTTATTTTACAAGATTTTGGAGGTGTCTGTGGGAATTTTTGCCCCTCATCCAGAATAGCATTTGTGATGTGACATTGATGTTGGGGGAGGACGGGCTCACAATCTCCATTATTGGATGGGGCTGAGGTCCGGGCGGTCATTATGTTCTTTCCCTCCATGTCTGTATGGACTTTTGCATTGGGCACAGTCATAGGTAACAGAAAAGGACTTTCCCTAAACTGGTCCCCCAAAGCAGAAGCTATAAATGTTTACTATGTCTTGTGCTGAAGATTAATATTTTACTTCACTGGAACTAAGGGATTTCGGTCCATCCCTGATAACAGCCCAAAGCATTATCCTCCTTTACCAAACTTTACAGGGGCACAATGCAGTCAGGGGGTAACATTCTCCATTCCCCAAACCCA
The DNA here is from genome assembly GCF_048569485.1 of Anomaloglossus baeobatrachus. Lineage (NCBI taxonomy): Eukaryota > Metazoa > Chordata > Amphibia > Anura > Aromobatidae > Anomaloglossus > Anomaloglossus baeobatrachus. The sequence goes on from NC_134360.1 coordinate 20,670,959, forward strand.
GACTCCTCCATCAGATGCAGATAGAACAGTGTGATCCATCACTGCACGGCACACGTCTCCTCCAGAGTCCAGTGGTGGCTTCTTTACACCGCTCCATCCGATACTCGGCATTGTGCTTGGTGATGTACGGCTGCTGCAGATAGGACACGTGTCCTCCAGAGTCCGGTGGTGACAACTTTTTACATCGCTCCATCCAACGCTCGACATTATGCTGGGTGATGTACGGCTGCTGCATACAGGACACGTCTCCTCCAGAGTCCGGTGTTGGTGGCTTTACACCTCTCCATCCAACGCTTGGCATTGTGCTTGATGTACGGTTTTTGCATACAGAACATGTCTCCTCCAGACTCCAGTGTTGGCGACTTTACATCACTCCATCTGATGCTCAACATTGGGCTTGGTGATGTACGACTCAACATTGTGCTTGGCAATGTAGGGCAGCTACATACAAAACACGTCTCCTCGAGAGTCCACTAGTGACGGCTTTATATCACTCTATCCAACGCTCGGCATTGTACTTGGTTACGTACGGCTGCAGCTGCTCGGCCATGAAGCTCCCAGCAGGCGGAGTGTTTGCGTTGATGTTACCAAAGGACATCTGGACTCTGCAGTTATGGGGTCAGCGGTGGAGACTTTTCTGCCCTCTGCTCCTCAGCACTCAGCCCCCCGCTCTATAATATTATGGGGTCTTTGCTCTGTGACTGAGTTGCTGAGGTTTCTTCCACTTCTCAATAATAATCCCTCACAGGTGATGGGGGAAGATTTAGGAGGAAGAAATGTCAGTAAGGGCAGTCTGCATGGTGATGAGCTACATATGATGCACTTGTGCTGAAGTGACTAAATTTAAGGCTGCATTTGTACCGCCCCGCGCTCGGCTGCAGCCGAGCCGCTCGGATCCGGGCTCGTTGGTGGGTAGCTCGAGCGCCTCCGGACCCGGGTCACTTCGCTCTGAAAGGGGATGCTGGTGCTTTTGGTGGGGATTAGGTAGGTGTACGGCCGGAGCCGGGCTTGAGTTCATGACGCCACCCACGGGACGTGGTGAAGGTAGACACCACCTCTGCAGTTACGTGGTACCCGGGGGAGATGGTAGTGCAGCCAGATGTTAACCCCTCCGTGGGCAGGGATAATGGCCCCGGGACCCGTTGGGGATAGCTGGGTGGTGCAGGGCGATGTACGCGGCCGGAGGGCACTGTTGTACTCACTGTTATTGACACACACAAGTCACTGGTAAACCAAGTTGATGGTGGTCGGTGCCCGCAGCCAGCTGCGGTGAGGGTCCCCCACCCGGATGGTGGTCTCTGCCTTTCTCTTGCACCGTGTTGTGTAGCTGTAGACTTCCTGCGTTTCAGTGACGAGAGTCCACTCCCCGTCTTTGTGTATGTCGGGAGAGCCCGTTTGCTCGCAGACGCTGGCCCGTGGGATCTCTCTGCCTGTGCAGTGGCTTTCTATCCCCCTCGGTGAGCTGTTGTCTTCAGTCGGGACTTGGGTGGGAAAGGACCTATAGTCCAGACCGCAATCAGTTAATTAACTCAGTCCAGTGGGTTCTGGACCTCGTTTCAGGGTCTGAGAACCCCCCTGTGTGCTCCGGTTTCCGAGTCGGTTCCCCGGGTTGGTACCGGCGGGCCACTACCCTGTCCCAGTCCACCACGGTTCCACCAAGCCATCTTCCCGTCTCCTGCAGGTTAAGGCCACCGCTTGCCTCCTAGCCAAGGTGTTCGGGCTACGACCTTCACATCTGTCAGACTGTCACCTGCATGTCTCACAGGCCTCACCTCCTCACTCCTCAACACTCAAACTCCTCTCCCTAAACTCAACTGTGTTTCCTGCCTCAGGCCCTCTGAACTCCTCGGTGGGCGTTGCCAACCGCCTGGCTCCGCCCCCTGGTGTGTTCATCAAGCACCGAGGGAGGTGACTAGGGTTTTTGTAGTTGGCTGATGACTCCTTTTTAGGGGACAGGTGTTGTACGGGGGTCTAACTGTGACTACATGGCTAGTCCAGGGCGTCACACATTCACACATTGTGGTCATTTTACTGTTTTTAGCCACAACAGAGCCGCACTGCTGCCATCTTTTCCTGCACAATCCTTTAATCTTGCAGGGATACAACTGATTCACTTGCAAGACACCACAGCCGATAATAATGGCCGCGAGACTTTTCAGGTAACTTAATTGTTTACCTGCAAAAACAGCATATGTGCCCTTTGGAGCCCAATATCTCATCATAGTGCATAATTACACCTGCTTTTTTGCGGCTGCACAGGTTACACCAATAATATGTTATAGCTTTAAATTATTATTTTTTTTGATGCCTGGAGCCACCACTACAGGGAGCTAAAGAGCTCACAGTCTACAGGTTTGATATTGATTTTATTGTATAAACTGTATGCAGCCAGCTCTTGAGCTCCCTCTAGTGGTGCCTGCAGGAATTTGTGGTTTTATGTCCTGTAATCCTGTATATTTTAATAGTAATTTTTGTGCTTTGCAAATTTAAGGCGTATTCAGAAGATATGTCTGTCAGCCCTATCTTTGGACCCTGATATTGCACCTCAGTGAAAGGGAGGTGGCCACGCATACGTATGTTTCTCCATTCACTTCTATGGGAGCAAATGGAAAGGCATACACAGCATCGTTTCTGTATCTGACAAGCTCAGCTCTGCTATATTTATACATCTTCTCCCGATAAGCATCATAGTGTTTTTCATTCCATTATTTAGGCAAAGCTCGCGGGTCTTCTCCTTTATTCCTAGCTGTCACTTTATCTATTTATTTCCTAATATAAAACCTGTCATTTCTGAGCTGATATAAAGCCGGGAGCCTAAAATTTTAAATACTGAAGACTTTGATTAATAAGATCCTAAAATGAGACTGGACTCCCGAAATGAAAAATGAGTGAAGCATCATCACAGTGTATGCGAGGAGTTTGCTGAAGGACCTTGCTTTTTGTAACCCTAAAAATCGCAGCGCTGCTGATGGATGGGGAGGAGGCGCATCCGAGATGGTCGAATCTGTCCAGGCTCAGATCGGGATTTTACAGGGAAATTTCATCTATAGAGAAGTTATTGTCTGCATGCGAATCGAATGTTCCTTCATCTACCAGATCAAAATGCACATTATTCATAGGACGTAAAAGGAAATGAACTCTCACCTCAAATGCTCACCTTTCCTGACGCCAAAGCCGCCCGTTGTCATGTCCTTCATGTCTCTTGTGTACACCTTTTTCTGCACATTTTCTTTGGCCTTAATATTTTTTCATTCCAAACCATGGCTTCCAGGTTGACCGTACCGCTGATGTTACTCAGGCGACACATGTCGTAGCATGATAATGTGGCGCCCTGGGCAAGCCAGGACGTCACAAGCACTACACCAACACACCCCACACTCCCGGTCAGGCACACCAAATTTAGACAAAAACCCTTGTTGCCTTCCTCCAGGGGCTGATGTTCACACCAGGGGGTGGGCCAGGTGGTTGGTCCCGCCCACCGAGGAGTTCACAGTCCTGGAGGCGGGAAAAGCAGTTGAGTTTGTAGATCAGCGAGGAAAGTGAGAGGAAGAAGAGTGGTAAAGGAGCAGACTGAAGTTGGTCCGGGTGTGTGGCCCGGACAGAACAGCAAGGTTGGCAGACGGTGGTGACCGTCTGCAGGAGAGGCCGATCGGAGCTAGCCGTAAGGACCGTGGACGGGCGGTGGCCCGGCGGTACCGGACCGGTACGCAAAGAGAAGCCAGCACCATCCGGCAGGGGCTTACGGACCCCGGCAAGGCTAGGAGTCGCCGTGCAATTTGCCAAATCCGTTAGCGAAGGGAACCTCCCGGGTTTCCCAGCAGCCAAGTCCCGACAGAAGGCAACCGTCCAACCGAGAGAGGGAAACACAGTCACCGCCAAGGCTACAGTTCCCAGGGCCAGAGCCTGCGGGCAAAGGGGGCTCCTTCAGCAACCTTCAAAGCTGGGGAGCGGGTTACCAGTGGGAACCCATTGGAACCGTTTACACTACACAGGTGCAGGGAAAGGCAGTCACCATCAACCTGCCGGGAGAAACAACACCGCAGCCGTCTGTGGGACCCGTACATCCAGCCGTTTGTTTCATCAGAGACTCTGTGTACATCATTGGCTGAGTGAGTACCACCGCGCCGTGCGGCACAGCGCTGCCCCCGCGACCCTGCACCTCACCAGGCCCCATAACCCGCCTGCCATCAATCCCTACCCCATCACCGGGCCCCGGGACAACCTACCCCCTACCGGACCCGAGCAGTGGGAGAGCGCAGCGTCCCCTCCTCCGCCCGCGACAATGACATCACGACATGCACCTACAACCACAGCAGGACAAGTGACCGGTGATGTATGATTTTTAGTGATGAGCGAGCACTACTGTTAAGCCTGCTTTACACATTGCAATTTTGCATATGATATCGTATGCGATTTGCAACGCCCCCATCGTATGTGCAGCACGTTCAATTTGTTGAACGTGCCGCACAAACGATTAACCCCCGTCACACGTACTTACTTTCCATACGACCTCGATGTGGGCGGCAAACGTCCACTTCCTGGAGTGGGAGGGACGTTCGGCATCACATCGACGTCACATGGCAGCTGGCCAATAGAAGCAGAGGGGCGGAGATGAGCGGGACGTAAACATCCCGCCCACCTCCTTCCTTCCGCATTGTGGGCCGGGAGCCGCAGGACGCTGGTAAGATCTGCTCATCGTTCCCGGGGTGTCACACACTGCCATGTGTGCTACCCCGGGTACGATGAACAATCTGACGTTCAATTCTAGAGAAATGAACGATGTGCATGCGATGAACATTTTAACGTTCAATCACAATCGCACGTCGCTGTCAAACACTGCAATGTAACTTACAATCACGGATGTGCGTCACGACGTAACCCCGCCGACACATTGTAAGATATATTGCAGCGTGTAAAGCGGGCTTTAGGGTGAACACTTAACCAGCGTTCATTTATGTTGCCTACTGTCTGACCTAATCGGTATTCGATCAAGTGCATTCTTGAAAAATGACATCAGACACACACAGTCGGATGTTCATCTTTCCTCGATCAGAGGTGGCCCAGAACAGACTTTATTTCAACTAAAACATGCCCTTATATAACCTAGGAAAGGGCATGGTGGGCTTTACAGTGGGCATGCCCGGATGTGTCCATTGGTCAGTGGGTTAAACAATGTGTTAGTTCATGAGCTGATTAGTTGGCATCATCGTAGGCAGGTATATGACATCATTGAGGCGGATCTGCGGTGATGCTGATGGGCTGGTCTATGACATCATTGGGCAGATCCATGGTGACACTGATGGGCAGGTCCATGACATCATTCAGGTGACGTTGATGGACAGGTCCATGACATCATTGGGGGCCATCTTGTATATCTCTGAAGACTGACTGGCTTATGTATAGAGAATCGATTTCATTGAACACACTTCCCACAGTCCTCTATGTCTGGAGGTTAATTAAGTATTTGATCCATTGGCTCTCCTCAACACTACCATGCTCGGGTTCTCTGTACTAGTAACTAGTGATGAGCGGGCACTACCATGCTCGGTGCTCAGTACTCGTAACTAGTGATGAGTGAGCACTACCATGCTCAGGTGCTCAGTACTCGTAACTAGTGATGAGTGAGCACTACCATGCTCGGGTTCTCTGTACTAGTAACTAGTGATGAGCGGGCACTACCATGCTCGGTGCTCAGTACTCGTAACTAGTGATGAGTGAGCACTACCATGCTCAGGTGCTCAGTACTCGTAACTAATGATGAGCGAGCACTACCATACTCGGGTGCTCAGTACTGGTAACTAGTGATGAGTGAGCACTACCATGCTCGGTGCTCAGTACTCGAAACTAGTTATGAGTGAGCACTACAATACTCATGTGCTCTGTACTTGTAACTAGTTATGAGCGGACACTACCATGCTCAGGTGCTCAGTACTCATAACTAGTGATGAGTGGGCACTACCATGCTTGGGTGCTCAGTACTCGTAACTAGTGATGAGCAGGCACTACCATCCTCAGGTGCTCAGTACTCGAAACTAGTTATGAGTGAGCACTACAATACTCATGTGCTCTGTACTTGTAACTAGTGATGAGCGGACACTACCATGCTCGGGTGCTCAGTACTGCTAACTAGTGATGAGCAGGCACTACCATGCTCAGGTGCTCAGTACTTGTAACTAGTGATGAGTGGGCACTACCATCCTCAGGTGCTCAGTACTCGTAACTAGTGATGAGTGGGCACTACCATGCTCAGGAGCTCTATACTCGTAACTAGTGATGAGTGAGCACTACCATGCTCAGGTGCTCAGTACTCGTAACTAGTGATGAGCGGGCACTACCATGCTCGGGTGCTCAGTACTTGTAACTAGTGATGAGTGAGCACTACCATGCTCAGGTGCTCAGTACTTGTAACTAGTTATGAACGGGCACTACCATGCTCAGGTGCTCAGTACTTGTAACTAGTGATGAGTGAGCACTACCATGCTCAGGTGCTCAATACTCGTAACTGGTGATGGGTGAGCACTACTGACGCACCGATATTGGGGCCGTGGGGGTTACTCGTTACCGGGCCGCGGCTATTACCATCTGCCCCAGAGGACAGCGACAACAGCGGCGGCTAATCTCTGGCCTCGTACCGCAGGTGGCATCATGACAATCTTCCTATTACAACCCCCATCATCCTTCCTGCTTATTGGTGCACACCTCGGGGCATGAAGCCGGGCAGGCCACCGCGACATCCCAGATCACTGCACCGGCTTGCTGACGAGAAACTAAGGTATGAGACCCGTGCCTGATTCCCCCCTGCCCCCTGGGTGCTACACAGGTGAATAACGGAATGACACAGGGATGCAGTCTCAAGATTTTTACTCACTGTAGCAGGTTCCAAGGTAACACAACTAGTCAGTGACCGCCTTTGGAGTGCTGGGTTCCACTGCGATGGGCTCCAGCCGATCCTGAGTAGTTCGGAGGCCAATCCGGTGCATCTTTCTTATGTTCCTTCCCTGGTCGTCTTCCGGCGCTGTCTTCTCACCCGCCTGTGCTGTGCCTACGCACACAGTGCCCTGAGCCGGTGTCCGCGGACCCTGTTGGGTGGCTTGAAGCTCTATCCCTTGGCCCTATGTGGTCAGCTTCCAGCGGATTTGTGTGCAGAGTTGGCTTTGGTACTAAATGTTTCCTTAGGCTCTGGTTTTACTAGAGGAGCACGTTGGTTTTCTCTAGTCTAGGGACCAGTCACCAATTTGCGGCCAAGTCCTTCCACTCCGATGCTGTATGTGGAACGAGGCAAGGGGAGAATGGCGCATGTCCCGTGGGCTCTAGGCCCCTTTGTGTCTTGTGCCTGGGTCGAGCTGCACCAGCTCCAGACCACAGCTCTTCGCTCCTCCACTGCTCCTTCTCGACTCTCTCTTTCTGTCACAGGCTGCTCCCACTAACTAGACTCCACCCCCCAGGTGTCGGATTAGGGAGAGGAAGATGCCATCACCAGTGGTGGCTATACATAACCTGATGGCACCAAGCCCTAACCCTGACCCGGTGGTGAGCTGCTAACTAAGAGTGTTGTGTGTTTTGTGTGCATACCTGTGGATGACCTCTTCCGTACCCAGGATGGAGCACCACACCTCTGGCTGAGGTGCAGTACCTCTGTGGTGACTGAAGCCTCAGGGGCGCCACACTACCATGCTCTGGTGCTTGGTACTTGTAACGAGCAGTTGGTGGTCAGATGAGTTCGACTTGTGTACCAAGTATAGTGGACGTCAATGGGGAATTTTAACATTTTTATTCGTAGATTTCCCCCAAAATTCCCAACTTCCCCATTGACTTTCATTATGCTCGGTACACTAGTTGTGCCCATTTGAGCATCCATCTTTGTTTTTAGAAAGCAAACTGCATCGGGGAATAGAGAATTTACAATAACAAAAAAACTATCATTTCTTTAAGGTGGTATTTCCTTAGTTTGACCGTGATGGAGGACGTAGAAATAATACAATTATCAGTCGGATTTTCCGCACCAGAATTCTGTGACTTTGTCCCTAAATGAACTTGAGTGTCACACATTTCTTCCCAAGTACAATCTGACTTGAAGACGCCATCGGGTCACATGGAATAAGATGGATATCATTAAATCCGTGACAATCACAAGTCAAAAGGACAAGATTTGACAAAGTGATTTATTGTTTTTGTGAAATCCTGACGACAATCCGACTCATTAATCAAAGGCAACCGGGAACCCCCCCGCCCCCTCCCCCCGGACCTTCACTTTTATCTGCGTCTTGGAATCAAGGAGCTGCTCGCTCAATAAGCAAATGTTCTAGAGTTGAGTACTTTATATAACAAATAAAACGTATCCCCTTTTCCAATCACTCATGTTTATGAGATTGTAAGTGAAGCAGGAGAGGCAGGCAGTAAATATTAGTAATACGGTACTCTCAGCCATTTTACGGAAATGAAAGCTTTGCTTCAGTGGAAAACTGTTTTTGAATCAGGAACATATTTTCATATAATATTCTACAGCGTCCCAAATGCATCCTAAAATTGCACTGTACGGTCTTGATTTCCACGCGTTCCGGCACAAATGCCTTTTAGCTGCCGTACCGGAGAAAATTCTAAATTTGGCGACTGTGGACTTAATATATGGAGCAGCATGTCCCTCAGTGCATCGGGGAAAAGGTTATGAGTCATTTTATTCTTAGTGCATAACATTATGGGATTGTTAAGTGATGGTTCTACACGTTCATTTTTCTAGATTCAGTTTGGAAAATGTCGCTTTAGCATCGGACATTTGCCGAGACCGTGTCCTCTGAGAATGGAAAGTCAAGAGTCAAGATACGTTTGGGAAGTCCAATATTTATAGGCAAATTGTGGAAACATTCTTGTAATGCCGACGTCACACGGTACGATATATCGGTCACGTCGTTAGTGACGCACATCCGGCATCATTAGACATATCGTACCGTGTGACACCTAGGAAAAACTGTGAACGAGCAAAAATACTCACATTATCGTTGCTCGTTGTCATTCATTTTCAAAAAGTCGTTCCTCCTTCTGTGCTCCGGTTGTTCATCGTTCCCGAGGCAGCACACATCGCTCCATGTGACACCACGGGAACAACGAACACAGCTTACATGCGTCCCGCCGGCAATGCGGAAGGAAGTAGGTGGACGGAATGTTACGTCCCGCTCATTTACGCCCCTCTGCTTCTATTGGCCGGCTGCTGAGTGACGTTGCTGTGACGCCGAACGTCCCTCCCCCTTCAGGAAGAGGATGTTCGCCGCCCACAGTGAGGTCGTCCAAGAGGTAAGTACGTGTGACGGGGATTCACGACTTTGTGCGCCACGGGCAACTAATTGCCCGTGACGCACAAACGACAGGGGCGGGTACGATCGCTCGTGCGATCGCACGATAGATCGTCCTGTGTGACGCCGGCATAAGAGTTTGAGATGTTTTTAAGGGACTCCACGATGTTTAGGAGAGCTGCAATCTGACCAAAGAAGCGGAAAAGGATGCAGAGGGAGAGGATAGATCCAGCTGCGATTGCATGGGGTATGGTTGGGGTTGAAGGGGTTGGGGTAAATGAAAATCTTCTTCTTCTTAGATATAATAGATGAGCGAATCTATTCGCAGAACCCCAATCCAGTGGCCATGTCAGTATTCTGTAGCCACTGGATGGGATCCTTGCAAACTGCATCCCAACACTGTGCATCCGCCGCTCATCTTTTAATTAGTCAGCCCATCATCATTGCGGCTTGATGCAAACATGGCAGTGCAGTAGGCCAAGGTGCTGCAGATGTTGGTAGGAGGTGGTTCCCTGGGCTCCCAGCCAGTGGCCACCGCAGCTTGTTGCACAAACGGCATTGCGGTAGACCAAGATGTCGCAGATGTTGATAGGGTGTGGTTCCCAGAGCTCCCATCCAGTGGCCACAGCGGCTTGATGCACACATGGTATTGCAGTAGGCCAAGGTGTCACGGATGCTGGTATGAGGTGGTTCGAACCATTCCTATCCAGTGGCCACAGCGGCTTGATGCACACACAGCATTGCAGATGGCCAAGATGTCGCGGATGTTGGTATGAGGTGGTTCGCAGGGATCCCATCCAGAGGTCACAAAATACTTTCTTGACTGCTGGACCTCGCTCATCTCTAGAAAATACTAGAGTTTACAAATGGCGCATGGTAAGGTTAAGATGAGGTATTGAATGTCTACCTTTAAAAGGCTTTCCCCATATTTGCAAACTTTCCTGGAATGTTCAAGAGACCCTGGGTAAACAAAACAGAGATCTCCCAAATAATCGTCTGCTATCTAGGGAGACACCAATTTTATATTTTGGGACATAGGATGGTTGAGAGCACAGACAAGAGAGAAGTTATATTTAGAGGGAACCTATCACCAGGTTTGTTCCTTATAAGCTGTGGCCATCACCAGTGGCTCTTAAACAATACTGTATTAACACTAGAACTACTGAGGTAGTCATTTTGACTACTTTGCACCATGTATTTCTATATAGGTGTCACGAGTCCAGTAGTTCTAGTGTTAAAGAGCCCAAGGTGCGCTGTATAACGTAAATAACACCTTTATTATTCTCATCTGGGGGGCGATCCAATCCGATGGGAGCCGCTGCTCTCGGTCTGTCGCCTCCTCCATCTTCCTGCAAAGCCCCTTGTGGATGACACATCCTACATCATCCACACAGGCTGACATTGTGCTCTGGCGCAGGCCCACTTTAATCTGGCCTTCTCAGAGCAGATCAAAGTGTTGTAGTGCGCATGCACAGGCGGTCTTTAACCTTTCTTTGTGTCTGAGCATTGCAGTACTTTGATCTGCCCTCAGCAGGGCAGTGAGAAGTGCGCATGCGCAGGACCACAATGTCAGCCTGTGTGGATGACATAGGACGAGTCATGCCCAAAGGACTAGGAAGAAGGAGAACGGTGACGGCACTGGATGGAGGAGAGCAGCGATGCCCATCATACCGGATTCCCCCCTAGGTGAGTATGATAAGGGTGTTTTTTACGTTATACAGAGCAGCCTGGGCTCTTATATACACTATTCTAGGGCTCGCCAGTGGTGGCCGCAGCTTATAGGGGCCAAATCTGGTGACAGGTTCCCTTTAAACCTCAAAATATAACACAATACTCTGCCTTGAAAGGCTTTCTTCATATATTTTTCAAAACTCCAGGAACTCTTAAAAGTTATCAGCTTTGATAAAAAATGGTCTTTCATTCGAAACGCGTTGCTTTTAACTGCATTTTTGTATGTTTTTCGTGTCTTTTTCAAATGGAGCAATTCTGGAATTTTAAGGAGCTGGAATTTTTTTTCTTTTTCTTTTTTTTTTGCATTTTCATGAACTCCTAAGAGGCTCTGTCATGAAGGGTAAGACCAGATAAAAAGACTGACGGCACTCCCTGACATACAGTGTAAACAGGTGCATAACTGAACATGACATATAATGACAAAAAAAGAAGGTTGCACTATATAATGCTAAAGCATGCAAACACGAGCATAAGAATATTGATATGCATTACTGCTAAAGGAAATCTAAGAAAAAATCGAGATATTTAGCATACAAAAATGGCCATTTTTATATATGTCCAGTAGCTGCATCAAGGCACTCACATATTAATGGGTACCTGTCAAGCTTCCACTTGGGGGCACAGGGACTTATAGAAGATCAAGCTTCTAAATGCAGTAAGACAAAAGCTCACAAGAGGTCGCTAGCAGAAGCATCAGAATAGTCAAACAAGCTAAAGTCAAAGCTCGGATGTCACATCTAACCAAGGGGGTGAGCAACAGGTAGTCTAATGGAAGCAAGTGGGTCAGAAGCCAGGAGATCACGTCAGGAGCCAAAGGGAGCAGAGTTATAGTCAGGGAACATAACCGAGGTCTGAGTCCGGGAGATCAGGTAAGTACAGAAGAGGGGTTGGAGGCTGAGACACAAAATGGGACCAGGATCAAGTAGACAGGATGGGAGGACAGAAATAGGGGAACAGAGGTCCGAGAGAGGTAAGCTGGTTAGTGAGACAGATCAGAGAAGACTCACAGTAACCAGGGCACATGCTGCAGAGCAGAGCTATTACTGGCGGTGTTCCGAAGGATTCCACACAATAATAAAGCGGCAAGAGTCCTGGAACAAGGAATGACTGAACAGACCCCTCCCACCGGACGTAACTCTATCAGAGCCAAGCTATAGTCATGGCAGTACCTACTCTGAACTGACGACACACCCTAGCAGGGAGTGCCATCAGTCTTTTTATCTAGATTATGGGGTCATGCCTTCTGACTGTGCACCCCTCCCCCATTAGCCACAGGTGATTTTAGTCTCTAGTACGGTAGCAGGTTCCTACTTGCCCATACACATAGAAGTTTTTAAACCCAGAAAGAGGCTTCAGTATAGAGTAGGTACCCAGTAATATGAGATTGCCTTGATGTGGCTACTGGGCAGATATAGAAATGGCCATTTTTATTTGCTAAATATCTAATTTTTTTTCTTAGATTTTCTTTCGCAGTAATCCAGTGATTTGGAGAATTTGTCTTGTAGGTGGGTCCAAGGGTCTAAGACCTTTGACTGTCACAATGGTCCTACAGCAGACAAGTCCCCCGGCCATGATACATCAAGTACTTTATTGGCTTTTATCATTCTCTTATTTCACTTCTATTCTTGTAAATAATGCAAAACTGTTGAATTTGTGCCGATTCCGAAAACGCAATGGTCATCAATCATTAAGATATGCAGTATGCCTTGATGATCTCCTGATCTGATTATCATTCGTTTTAGAAGATGCGATAAATACGGTTTTATACTCCGTACATCAAAGTCGACAACATCAGCAAAAAAAAAAATAGTCTCTCCAGATGATATTATCCTCTTTACAAAACTAAGATACTGCCTACTATTGCACAACTGCCTAACACAATAAATTCCAATACAACTAGATTACATTGCCACTCTTCCCTCTATTTTAAATGTTTTATTTCCCCTGCTGGCTTTATGTAACTATTGACCAAAGCTTCGCGAGTACATCTATTTTCCGGGCTAGCATTAATCTTGGTAAACAGAGCTACACGAGAATATCTTAACTGCTGCGTTCAAAGCACAAGTCAGCAATCATGCATAGTATCTGGCCTCCCTCAGCACATCATCTTCTCGCCTTACACGTTCCCCTCAGCATTTTTCTATTTTTTTGTGTATGATGGCACAGGCGAGTGGTTAAAGAAGTTGTCCTGTCAGCTATAGGTTTAATCCAAGTCTTTAAAAAAAAGAAGAGAAATCAATGGTGCAGAGCAAAGTTTATCAATGCGTTACAATAAATACAGTGATATACAAAGGTCTCGTTGGAAAAGGAATTATCCCTTCCCCGCTCGAAGAAGTCATAGAAATGATTAGTGGTGTACCGGATGCCAACGACCTTGTAAGGTACAGATGTGTCCTTCTTTGCTTTTCCTAAGAGAAGAAGACAAAAATCTGAGACGAGACTACAGCACAACACCGATCCCAACCAGGGATGGAATGTTGAAAGAAAAGGACAAAAATCTGAGACGAGACTACAGCACAACACCGATCCCAATCAGGGATGGAATGTTGAGAGAAGAGGACTAAAATCCGAGATGAGACTACGGAACAACGTCGATCCCAACCAGGGATGGAATGTTGAAAGAAAAGGACAAAAATCTGAGACGAGACTACAGCACAACGCTGATCCCAACCAGGGATGGAATGTTGAGAGAAGAGGACAAAAATCCGAGATGAGACTACAACACAACGCCAATCACAACCAGGGATGGAATGTTGAGAGAAGAGGACACAAATCTGAGACGAGACTACAGCACAACACCGATCCCAACCAGGGATGGAATGTTGAGAGAAGAGGACAAAAATCCGAGATGAGACTACGGAACAACGTCGATCCCAACCAGGGATGGAATGTTGAGAGAAGAGGACAAAAATCCGAGATGAGACTACGGAACAACGTCGATCCCAACCAGGGATGGAATGTTGAGAGAAGAGGACACAAATCTGAGACGAGACTACAGCACAACGCCGATCCCAACCAGGGATGGAATGTTGAGAGAAGAGGACACAAATCTGAGACGAGACTACAGCACAACACCGATCCCAACCAGGGATGGAATGTTGAGAGAAGAGGACAAAAATCCGAGATGAGACTACGGAACAACGTCGATCCCAACCAGGGATGGAATGTTGAGAGAAGAGGACAAAAATCCGAGACGAGACTACAACACAACGCCAATCACAACCAGGGATGGAATGTTGAGAGAAGAGGACAAAAATCCGAGACGAGACTACAGCACAATGCCGATCCCAAACAGGGATGGAATGTAGAGAGAAGAGGACACAAATCCGAGATGAGACTACGGAACAACGTCGATCCCAACCAGGGATGGAATGTTGAGAGAAGAGGACACAAATCTGAGACGAGACTACAGCACAACGCTGATCCCAACCAGGGATGGAATGTTGAGAGAAGAGGACAAAAATCCGAAACGAGACTACAGCACAACGCCGATCCCAACCAGGGATGGAATGTTGAGAGAAGAGGACACAAATCCGAGACGAGACTACAGCACAACGATGATCCCAACCAGGGATGGAATGTTGAGAGAAGAGGACAAAAATCCGAGACGAGACTACAGCACAATGCCGATCCCAACCAGGGATGGAATGTTGAGAGAAGAGGACAAAAATCCGAGACGAGACCACAGCACATCAACAAAGTGGAGCAAGTTCAGAGAAGAGTGACGAGGATGGTGACCAGTCTGCAAACCATGCTCTATAAGGAACGGTTACAGGATCTGGGAATGTTTAGTTTGCAAAAATGAAAAGTCAAAGATTTAATAGCTGTCTACAAATATCTCAAGGGCTGTCACACTGCAGAGGGATCCTCCTTATTCTCATTTGCACAAGGAAAGACTAGAAGCAATGGAGAGAAACTGATAGGGAGGAGACACAGATTAAATATTAGAAAAAAGGAATTATCCCTTCCCCGCTTGAAGAAGTCATAGAAATGATTAGTGGTGTACCGGATGCCAACGACCTTGTAAGGTACAGATGTGTCCTTCTTTGCTTTTCCTAAGAGAAGAAGACAAAAATCTGAGACGAGACTACAGTACAACGCCGATCCCAACCAGGGATGGAATGTTGAAAGAAAAGGACAAAAATCTGAGACGAGACTACAGCACAACACCGATCCCAATCAGGGATGGAATGTTGAGAGAAGAGGACAAAAATCCGAGATGAGACTACGGAACAACGTCGATCCCAACCAGGGATGGAATGTTGAGAGAAGAGGACACAAATCTGAGACGAGACTACAGCACAACGCTGATCCCAACCAGGGATGGAATTTTGAGAGAAGAGGACACAAATCTGAGACGAGACTACAGCACAACGCCGATCCCAACCAGGGATGGAATGTTGAGAGAAGAGGACAAAAATCCGAGACGAGACTACAGCACAACGCCGATCCCAAACAGGGATGGAATGTAGAGAGAAGAGGACACAAATCCGAGACGAGACTACAGCACAACGCCAATCCCAACCAGGGATGGAATGTTGAGAGAAGAGGACAAAAATCCCAGACGAGACTGCAGCACAGCGCCGATTCCAACCAGGGATGGAATGTTGAGAGAAGAGGACAAAAATCCAAGACGAGACTACAGCACAATGCCGATCCCAACCAGGGATGGAATGTTGAGAGAAGAGGACAAAAATCTGAGACGAGACTACAGCACAACGCCGATCTCAACCAGGGATGGAATGTTGAGAGAAGAGGACAAAAATCCGAGACGAGACTACAGCACAACGCCGATCCCAACCAGGGATGGAATGTTGAGAGAAGAGGACACAAATCTGAGACGAGACTACAGCACAACGCCAATCCCAACCAGGGATGGAATGTTGAGAGAAGAGGACAAAAATCCGAAACGAGACTACAGCACAACGCCGATCCCAACCAGGGATGGAATGTTGAGAGAAGAGGACACAAATCCGAGATGAGACTACAGCACAATGCCGATCCCAACCAGGGATGTAATGTTGAGAGAAGAGGACAAAAATCCGAGACGAGACTACAGCACAATGCCGATCCCAACCAGGGATGGAATGTTGAGAGAAGAAGACACAAATCTGAGACGAGACTACAGCACAATGCCGATCCCAACCAGGGATGGAATGTTGAGAGAAGAGGACAAAAATCCGAGACGAGACTACAGCACAACGCCGATCCCAACCAGGGATGGAATGTTGAGAGAAGAGGACAAAAATCCGAGACGAGACCACAGCACAACGCCGATCCCAACCAGGGATGGAATGTTGAGAGAAGAGGACAAAAATCCGAGACGAGACTACAGCACAACGCCGATCCCAACCAGGGATGGAATGTTGAGAGAAGAGGACAAAAATCCGAGACGAGACCACAGCACAACGCCGATCCCAACCAGGCATTGAATGTTGAGAGAAGAGGACAAAAATCCCAGACGAGACTGCAGCACAACGCCGATCTCAACCAGGGATGGAATGTTGAGAGAAGAGGACAAAAATCCCAGACGAGACCACAGCACAACGCTGATCTCAACCAGGGATGGAATGTTGAGAGAAGAGGACAAAAATCTGAGACGAGACCACAGCACATCAACAAAGTGGAGCAAGTTCAGAGAAGAGTGACGAGGATGGTGACCAGTCAGCAAACCATGCTCTATAAGGAACGGTTACAGGATCTGGGAATGTTTAGTTTCCAAAAATGAAAAGTCAAAGATTTAATAGCTGTTTACAAATATCTCAAGGGCTGTCACACTGCAGAGGGATCCTCCTTATTCTCATTTGCACAAGGAAAGACTAGAAGCAATGGAGAGAAACTGATAGGGAGGAGACACAGATTAAATATTAGAAAAAACGTTTTGACAGTGAGGGTGATCAACGAGTGGAATAGGCAGCTATGAGAGGTCGGGAGATCCCCTTTCAATGGAAGTCTTCAAAAAGAGACTGGACAGATATCTGCAAATATAGTGAATCCTGCTGTGAGAGGAAAGTTGGACCAGATGACACTGGAGGTCCCTTCCAACTTTAACATTCTATGATTCTATGATACCTGATAAGAGAGCAGCATAAAATAAAGACAGAAACCTGATTTCAGCTATGTGTCACTTACTAGTCTGATTTCCAAAATCCAAATCTGTGCACATTGTTAGAAATTACCCTGTCATGGTTCTGATCCGTGGTGCTCTGCTTTCCTGCAGAGCTGATGCTCTGTTTTGTATTCTGCTCCAGTGAATGGATTGTTTCCGGCCTCGGTCCTGCGCTGGTGTTGGGAGAAGCCTGTTATTGCGTGCCACATGCTGGGTGATTGATCTGCTTCATTAGGGAGTGTTCTCGCCTGGAATGTCACCAGTCATAGTTCCTGCTCTGCAGTGAGTGCTCTGCTTCCCATAAGTGCTTTGTTCTGATCTTGCCCTGCCACCCCAACCCTTTGTTACCCTTCTCCACCCGTGCCCCTGACTCTGACATTTTCCCCTGGCTTTAGATCCCCGGCTCATACCCTGACCTCAGCTCCACTTTTTCCCTGTGTATCTTACGTGACTTCCTGGCCTCTGACCTCTGGCTCATACCCTGACCTCGGCTCTGCTTTCTCCCTGTGTACCATACATGACTTCCTGGCTCTGACTTGTTTGACTACACCTCCACTAGTTGTATCTAGTGACACATAGTGGTTGATCATCACAGACCCCAGACATAAGTCAATTTTGAACCCTTAAATTCTCCGGTTCTAAACATGTGTCCAAGGCAACCAATAAAAGCGCAGAAAAAAAATGTTTCAATGAAAATATATACTTTGAACTATTTTGTTCATTAACATGTTTTCGAAAGAAAAAAAATCCTCTAAAACGTGTAGAGACAGATGGAAGAGAAAACACACATTTATAAATAGCATATTCTTCGTGTTTGTAGAATATGGTAAAACTTAGCGGCGTGAATACAAACTGTTTTATTTTTATTCTTAATTAAAAGTTTTCAGTGCTGGGATTTTTCTGCATCAGAACCAAAATACTAATTGACAGTAATTTATTCTCAAAGGTTCATGAATGAATATTTACTAGAAAGTAGTTTTCACCGGGGAGGAGAACCCATGGGAAAGAGAGAAATGTGTTTGGATTGCGAAATATAACTTTGACTTTCCTGCAAAAATGGGTGTAGATACTGGGGAGAAGAAGGTGGAAACTGACCCTGGTGCCTTGTGGGGACCAAAAGTCCTTTGCCATGTAAAAAGATGCCATATAAATGGGACCTGCAGTATCACTGGCTGACTGTAGGTGGCATGTGTCTTCCAGCTGAAGTTGCCATCATTCACCTGTAGCCAATGGGAAGACACCACACCCTTCTTATTCCCCCTCCTGTCATCTCACCAGTGCCAGAGATAGTTCTGTATTCCTGGTTCCTGTGCTGTTTGCATATTGATTCCCGTGTCCTGACCTCTGCTTGTTTTCTGACTACTCTCCTGCCTGTCGCTTTATACCTTCCTGCCAGTCCCAGATTTGACCTTTGCTTTGTCTCCTCACTACGCCCTTGTCTGCCGATTCTGTTCCTGTTTTGCATTTCCTGGTTTTTGACCCTGACTGACGACCATGGACTACTGCCTTCCACAGGTAGTGATCTCTGGGGCTCTGTGTAATTCCAAATCCCTGTATAGGGGTTAAAGGGTTGCAGAGTTCTCAGGGTCCTGCTTTGTGAGCGGCTTTCTTCTGGCCTCCCTTTACAGCCCGTCTGAGTCTGTGGATCCAGGCAGGCGTTACACTAAGTAGTGATTGGCTAGAGCAGTCACATGTGTAGAGAGCATGTCACCTCTGCAGAGAAGAAAACTGAGACCATCGTTGAGGGCAATGCCAAAGCAACTGTGCCGGAATGAGTTTATAGGGAAAACCTTCTTTGTTTTGTTAATATATGATGTTTGCTGCCTTAAGTGGGCTTTACACGCTACGAGAACGCTACAGTGATCTCGTTGGGGTCACGGATTTTGTGACGCACATCCAGCCACTGTAGCAACCTCGTTGTGTGTGACTCCTAGGAGCGATTTTGGATCGTTGCAAAAACGTCCAAAATCGCTCCTCGTTGACATGGGGGTCCTCTCCCAATAATCGCTGCTGTCGCTTGGGCGAAGTTGATCCTCGTCCCTGTGGCAGCACACATCTCTACGTGTGACACCGCAGGAATGAGGAACCTCTCCTTACCCGCCACACGCCAGCAATGAGGAAGGAAGAAGTTGGGCGGGATGTTCGTCCCGCTCATCTCCGCCCCTCCGCTTTGATTGGGCGGCCGCTTAGTGACGTTGCTGTGACGCCGAGCGAACCTCCCCCTTAGAAAGGAGGCGGTTCGCCGGTCACAGCGACGTCGCCGAGCAGGTAAGTACATGTGACGCTGCCGTAGCGATAATGTTTGCTACGGCAGCGATCTCTACATATCGGCATAACGATAGGGGCGGGTGCTATCACGCTCGCCATCGCTAGCATCGGCTAGCGATGTCTCAGCGTGTAAAGCCACCCTTAGGCAAATTTTCATTTATCTTGGAAAAGCCCCTTTAAGTTGTATATTTTTTTCGATAGAGGCGCTACTCAATAAATTAAAATTAAAAAAGAAATGGCAGCAGTTTTACTTTTCTGCCCTGTTATATCCCTTTCAAACATATTTTTCTTGGAATCTGGAAAACAGATTTCTATATAGGATACGTAAATCCACATCATATAGAAAAGCTTTTCGGCATCGTTGATTTTCCTGCTGATAATTATAACCTACACACAAAACCAAACCGCAAGATTTCTGCTGGAACTCTATCTGCCACAGAGGAGGCAGTCAGAGGAAAATAAAATTAACTCAGCCCGAGCCCCTGCTGTGTCTGTAAATCGCTGAATCATTATACCAAGTGGTTAAGATTCTGTAGCTAATGGTTTAATAATTGTGAGCTAACATCCCATTTATACCTGTCAGGATTCATAGAATGGAGGTCCGTCCCTACCCGGTGCTGGAGCAAAATTCATAAAGTCAATTTTCTATAAGTGTGTCCTTATTAAAGAGACATTGACCTTAAAAAGACAATTTTCGTTTTGCAATT
Organism: Anomaloglossus baeobatrachus; assembly: GCF_048569485.1. Classification (NCBI taxonomy): domain Eukaryota; kingdom Metazoa; phylum Chordata; class Amphibia; order Anura; family Aromobatidae; genus Anomaloglossus; species Anomaloglossus baeobatrachus. Next base: position 20,691,061 of record NC_134360.1, read on the forward strand.
TTTTTTTTTTAAAGCAAAATTGCTTAGCTACATATTTCTATGGAATACATATCGTATTTTTAGTTTTATAAAACGCACCGGATTATAAGACGCACCCCAAATTTAGAGGAACAAAAAGGTAAAAAAAATTATGGGGTCCGCTTTATAATCTGGTAGTGTCTTACCGGGGAGGAGGGTGGCAGAGGTGGTGGAGTGTGGGTCACAGGAGGAAGGGGTGGTGCAGGTGTACGGCAGTGCTGCGGGCGGTGCAGAGGGGGGCCCAGATGCTCACAGTGGGCTGCAGGCGTTGCTCTGTGTTGGTGCTCGCTTCGGGTGGTGAGACATGGGCATTATGAAGATGTCGGCGGTACCAGCTTCAAAGAAATGGTGGCCAGAGTCGGCACCTGCGTAGATTGAGTTAACGGCTCAATGACAAGCCAAGATCTCATATGTGCATGCGCCACCTTCGGGCACCATTTTCCTTAAGTCCGCTGCTGGAACGTAAATGGATAGGAGATGGCGAGTGCGCAGATGAGAGTTCCATCTGCACAAGCACTGACTGTGGGCACCATTATTTGAACCCCTCACCGCCTACATCTTCAGAATGGCCTGTGCCTCACTGCCCGCCGCACAGGGCAGCACTGCACATACAGCGCTGTATAGAGCAGCGCCGCCCGCTGGATAGAGCATCGCCCATATCCAGCGCAGAGTAGCACCCGCAGCACAGGGCACTGCATTGCCTTGACTCCTGTGATCCCTCTTCACCACCCCCTGGTAAGCTACATTCTGATTTTAAGACACACCCCTCATTTACCTCCCAAATTTTTGGGAGGAAAAGTGCATCTCATAATCCAAAAAAATGGTGCAAGGGAAAAGTGGAAAGAGTAGCTAATTCGATTCCACCTTTCATTTTTTAGAGATAGTTTGGAAAATAAAAGTAACAACTTGATTGGTTGCAATAAGCAATTTTTCATTTTTCACCTGTTCTGATTCTTATCTACCATATTCTTGCAACATTTTTAGTCACGTGGGCTTTCACTCCATTTAAAGGTGTTACCCGGGACTGATCAGCTGATTCCTGGTGGAAAAGCCACCAGAATCTGTGTCATTCATTGGTTTCCTCTATGGTTGACAGCTGACATGCTTGTGTGCCCACACAGTGTAGGGAGCAGTGGTGTTCCAGCTAAATAGATTTTGTATTTCCAATAGCCACTTCACCAACTCTCAGCTGATCAATGGCAATGTACTATCCCTATTGATCACCTCTAACGATGAGTGAGCACTAAATTGCTCGAGTGCTCGGTACTCAAATCGAGTAGGTTGTGTTACACCTCGTGGCTCTCCTGTGGCAAGGAATGAGACAGTCTCCTTGCCTGCCACGAGCGCTACTGCTCAGCAGCGCCGAAGGTCTGCCAGACTGCAGGAGAAACCTCCTCAGAGAGGCAGCACGAGAGTGACACCTAGTGGTACTCCTGTTGCAAGAGATGAGGCGGTCTCCCATTCCTTGCCTGCCGCAGCTCCTCCTGCTCAGCAGCCTCGAAGGTCTGTGAGGTTGCGCAATGTGCAGAGGTTTGCTGTTCAGGGAAGCAGTGAGACTCCTGTTATCTTTACACATTATGAGACCGAGGATCCCGCCTCTATTTCCCAGAGGCAGGAGGGTGAGCATGTGCTATGCTTGGTGGATCCTGATTCACCCACTGACGTCACACGGCTTGATGACAAGTCTGGTGACGTGGTGAATCCTGACTGGCCAGGCTGGGATGTCGTGGATCCTGATTGGGTCAAGTCCGTCATCTCCGCCTCGCGCCCGCCCTTGGCTGGAGCTACACCTCCTTAAAAGCTCCTCCTGCCATCATGGCGGCGCGCGACCGTCCTTCTATGTTTGGATGTCTGGCAGCGTGCTGCCACGCCACTGCTCAGGCATTATCGTCTTCTGTGGGCTTGGCCCTTGCTGCTTACGCAGCACCTGGTTTGCAGGCCGTGTCCCTGCCTTGCTGCTCCGGCAGTAGCTCCTTTGACAGGCCGTGTTCCTGTTCCAGGTGAGCTCCTCGAGTCTCCACCGGACTCACCTGGTTATTGAAAGCACACGTGCGTGGGCACCTCTGTGCTACCCTCGTGCCATATTCTCGTGACTTCCACTGGCACACGTGCGTGGGCACCTCTGTGCTTCCCCGTGCAACAGGTACACCGAGCCGTGTGATCCCTGCCATACAACCCTCACGGGTTAGGGCAGACCGGTGTACATAGATCGTCTGTGACATTCCAGACGATCGCTAGCAGCAACCCGCTCACTCTTCACCCACCATAGCAGCGGTCCCTTACACCGCACAGTGGACCTTGACTGGCGGAAGCTGTCCATTCCCCATCTTGGCACGCTTCCCCGGGTCCCCCTCGTAACATTACGGTCGCGCCAAAGGTCTGGCTATGGCTGAAGAGCAGCAGCAGTTGCTGCGTTATGTGCAGCAGTTGGAATCACGATTGGCAGCAGTGGAGCAGTCTTCCTCCGACAAGACTACTCTGACGACAGTCGCCACCCAGGCGGCTACCCAGGCTGTGATATTGGGCGGAAGGTCTCCTCGCCTTGCGCTTCCAGAGCGCTTTAGCGGGGACAGCTCCGAGTGCCGTGGCTTTATAAACCAGGTCACCACCTACTTAGAGCTGTCCGCGACTCTTTACGCTACCGAGAAGGCGAAGGTAGCCTTCGTCCAGTCCCTGCTCACAGGCAGAGCGCTGAAGTGGTCCACGCCGTTGTGGGAGCGCGGAGATCGGGTGGTGAATAACTTAGCAGCCTATCTTGGGGCCATGAGAATGGTGTTCCTCAGGCCTCAAGTCACCCACGACTCCGCGCTGCGCCTCCTACGACTTCGGCAAGGGTCCGCTTCAGTCGGGGACTTTGCCGTACACTTTAGGACACTTGCCGCAGAGCTGGACTGGCCGGATAAGGTCCTTGTCCCTGTGTTCTGGGAGGGCCTGGCGGGGTTCGTCAAAAACGCACTGGCCACGCGTGAGGTGCCTGCTACTTTAGAGTCCTTGATTGTGGTTGCCTCTCGCATGGACATCCGCCAGGCGGAGCGGAGGCTCAAGGTCTCTTCAGTACCCACGTCCTCAAGGCCTAAAAAGCGTCTGGCTTCCGTTTTTCACCAGACAGGTCTCCCAGCCAGCTCTGTAGGCGACTCCGTGGAGTCAATGGAGGTGTCCAAAGCGGTCACCTCTACCCCAGGTTCTCGGTCTGGTGTCATCTGCTTTTCCTGTGGGCAGAGGGGACACATAGCTACCCGATGTCCCAAACCGTCGGGAAAAGACAGCGTCTAGTTTCTATCAGAGGGGGGACTCTAGACGCTACCTCTCCCTCTAGGTTGACTATCAGCGCCCAGTTGCAGTTCGGCACTACTCTCTTCTCTGCCCTGGCTTGCTTGGACTCAGGCGCTGAAGGCAATTTTATCTCGACCTCCCTGGCAACCCGATACTCAGTTCCCCTGGTTCTGTTGCCCAAGCCACTCAGGGTCCGGGTAGTCGACGGGTCCATACTACTCGATCCTATCACCCAGATCACTATCCCTCTCAGGATGGATGTACCACCGGGACACCATGAGCAGGTGTCCTTCCTGGTGCTTCCAGGGGGGACGGATGAGATCCTACTGGGCCTTCCCTGGTTGAGACAGCATGCTCCTATACTCAACTGGGCAACAGGGGAGATCTCATCCTGGGCAGGATCCTGTAGAGAGCACCTCGTGACTACCGAACCACCCGCTACCATTAGGTCGGTTGGGTCCTCAGAGAATACAGGGGGGCCGGGTTTACCGACACCTTATGAGGCCTATAGGGATGTCTTTTCAAAAAGGGCCGCAGATACTCTTCCTCCCCACCGGCCATATGATTGCCGAATAGACCTGAAGCCAGGCTCCGAGCCCCCTAGGGGCAGAGTGTATCCACTCTCTGCTCCAGAGACGGAGGCTATGTCCAAATATATTCAGGACAGCCTGGCGAAGGGGTTCATTCGCAAGTCTATTTCACCGGCTGGTGCAGGGTTCTTTTTTGTGCAGAAGAAGGAAGGGGATCTGCGCCCCTGTATCGATTACAGGGGATTAAATGCAATCACGATCAAGAACAAATACCCTTTGCCCCTCATTACTGAGCTATTTGATCGATTCCGCGGGGCAAAGGTCTTCACAAAGCTGGATCTACGCGGGGCGTATAATCTAGTGCGAGTCCGAAAGGGCGATGAGTGGAAGACCGCCTTTAACACCAGGGACGGTCACTACGAGTATCTAGTAATGCCCTTCGGACTCTGCAATGCCCCCGCCGTATTTCAAGACTTTGTGAATGACATTTTCCGGGATTTGTATCTTTCCGTGGTTGCATACCTGGATGACATTCTTATCTTCTCACCCGATCTTACCACCCATCGGAGGGATGTCATCCGAGTACTTAAGAGGCTCCGTACCCATTCGCTATATGCTAAGCTGGAAAAGTGCGTTTTTGAACGGGAATCCTTGCCGTTCCTGGGGTACATCGTGTCCAGTCAGGGGTTAGCAATGGATCCGGGGAAGTTGGAGACAGTGATGAACTGGCCTGAGCCCCGCTCGCTGAAGGCGATCCAGCGATTCTTGGGGTTTATCAATTATTATCGCCAGTTCATTCCCAACTTCTCGACGGTGGCAGCACCCATCATTGCCCTTACCCGCAAGGGCGCTAATCCCAAAGCATGGACACGAGAAACGGTAGAGGCATTTCACTCTCTCAAAACTCACTTCTCCAGAGCTCCCATCCTTCATCGTCCAGACATCTCCAAACCCTTCCTACTGGAGGTAGACGCCTCTTCGGTCGGTGCAGGTGCAGTCCTGTACCAGAAAAACGAACGAGGAAGGAAGCATCCTTGTTTCTTTTTCTCCAAGACCTTTTCTCCGGCCGAGAGGAACTACTCCATAGGGGATAGGGAGTTACTAGCGATGAAACTAGCATTCCAGGAATGGCGGCATCTCCTGGAGGGTGCGAAGCATCCATTTGAGGTATATTCTGACCACAAAAACCTCACATACCTCCAGACAGCACAACGCCTGAACCCAAGGCAGGCCCATTGGTCTTTATTCTTCTCCCGGTTCCGCTTTATTATCCGCCACCTGGCCGGTGAGAAGAACGTACGGGCCGATGCCTTGTCACGTTGTATGGTTGTGTTGGAGGAGGACGAGGAGGAGCCTCGTCTTATACTACCCCCGGACAGCTTGAGGATGGTCACTCCCACTTCTTTGGACCAGGTGCCACCTGGCAAAACTCTCGTTCCCCCTGAACTACGGAACGAGGTGCTATCGTGGGCCCATGCCTCCAAGGTCGGGGGTCACTTTGGGGTCAAAAGGACCAGAGACCTGGTGACCAGGCATTATTGGTGGCCGAGACTACCCCAGGACGTACAGGAGTATGTGGGAGCCTGTATGTCGTGTGCTCGGAATAAGCCGTCCCGGCAGAGACCGGCAGGTCTTCTTCACCCACTGCCAGTGCCGGATCGTCCCTGGGAAGTGGTAGGGATGGACTTCCTGGGAGATCTGCCCAAGTCAGCAGGGCACAAGGTCGTATGGGTCATCACGGACCACTTCTCTAAAATGGTCCACTTGGTGACTCTCCCACGACTCCCGACGTCACGTGCTCTCGCCACCTTGTTCATTCGGCATGTATTTAGGTTGCATGGCATGCCTGACAAGGTGGTGAGCGACCGGGGTCCCCAGTTCGCGTCTCGCTTCTGGAGAGAGCTCTGTAAGCTCCTGCAGATAGAGCTGAACATCTCCTCCGCATACCATCCCGAGACCAATGGACTAGTGGAGAGGACTAATCAAACCTTGGTAACTTACCTCCGCCATTTTATCTCCGCGCATCACGACAACTGGGCTAACCTCCTTCCTTGGGCCGAATTTGCCATTAACAATTCGGTCCATGAATCCTCTGGCCAGACTCCGTTCCTACTCAATAACGGACAACATCCCAGAATCCCGGTTCCGATGCCCATTACGTCACCCGATACTAGAGTGGAGGATTGGGCGACCAAGGCCCGGGAGATCTGGGATGACACCCAAGAGGCTCTTAAGAGGGCTAAAGACCGGATGGTGACAACGGCTGATGTCCGCCGTCGCCCTGCACCATCCTTCGCCCCTGGTGACCTAGTATGGCTGTCCTCTAAGAATGTTAACCTACGGGTACAGGCAGCCAAATTCGCCCCTAGGTATCTGGGTCCGTTTAAGGTACTACAGCAGGTAAACCCGGTGGCATACCGACTCCAGCTCCCTCCACGCTGGGCTATAGCCAACACCTTTCACGTGTCCCTCCTGAAACCCGTACGACTTAATAAATTCTCGGGGTCCCTGCCGGCTCAAACAGACTCCCCGTCCGACGACCCTGAGGTGGCAAAAATTGTGGAGACAAAAGTCATACAGGGCAAGAGGTACTACCTCGTGGAGTGGGCCGGTCGTGGTCCGGAGCATAGATCCTGGGAGTTGGAGGATCATATCCGTGCCCCGGGGTTGATAGCGGCCTTCGAGCACGGGCAGGGGGGGGGGCCTAGACGGGGGGGTAATGTTACACCTCGTGGCTCTCCTGTGGCAAGGAATGAGACAGTCTCCTTGCCTGCCACGAGCGCTACTGCTCAGCAGCGCCGAAGGTCTGCCAGACTGCAGGAGAAACCTCCTCAGAGAGGCAGCACGAGAGTGACACCTAGTGGTACTCCTGTTGCAAGAGATGAGGCGGTCTCCCATTCCTTGCCTGCCGCAGCTCCTCCTGCTCAGCAGCCTCGAAGGTCTGTGAGGTTGCGCAATGTGCAGAGGTTTGCTGTTCAGGGAAGCAGTGAGACTCCTGTTATCTTTACACATTATGAGACCGAGGATCCCGCCTCTATTTCCCAGAGGCAGAAGGGTGAGCATGTGCTATGCTTGGTGGATCCTGATTCGCCCACTGACGTCACACGGCTTGATGACAAGGCTGGTGACGTGGTGAATCCTGACTGGCCAGGCTGGGATGTCGTGGATCCTGATTGGGTCAAGTCCGTCATCTCCGCCTCGCGCCCGCCCTTGGCTGGAGCTACACCTCCTTAAAAGCTCCTCCTGCCATCATGGCGGCGCGCGACCGTCCTTCTATGTTTGGATGTCTGGCAGCGTGCTGCCACGCCACTGCTCAGGCATTATCGTCTTCTGTGGGCTTGGCCCTTGCTGCTTAGGCAGCACCTGGTTTGCAGGCCGTGTCCCTGCCTTGCTGCTCCGGCAGTAGCTCCTTTGACAGGCCGTGTTCCTGTTCCAGGTGAGCTCCTCGAGTCTCCACCGGACTCACCTGGTTATTGAAAGCACACGTGCGTGGGCACCTCTGTGCTACCCTCGTGCCATATTCTCGTGACTTCCACTGGCACACGTGCGTGGGCACCTCTGTGCTTCCCCGTGCAACAGGTACACCGAGCCGTGTGATCCCTGCCATACAACCCTCACGGGTTAGGGCAGACCGGTGTACATAGATCGTCTGTGACATTCCAGACGATCGCTAGCAGCAACCCGCTCACTCTTCACCCACCATAGCAGCGGTCCCTTACACCGCACAGTGGACCTTGACCGGCGGAAGCTGTCCATTCCCCATCTTGGCACGCTTCCCCGGGTCCCCCTCGTAACAAGGTTGGGTGCTCAGATGGGCTCAACTTGAATGACGAGCATAATGGAAGTCAATGGGAATCTCAAGCATTTTTGCAGAACCCCCTAACAGGAGAGCCAAGGATGAGATCTCTCTCTTTCTCTCTCTCTCCAGCCTAGCCCGTTGGTTAGGGATTTACGGAAAATGAGAGCGGATATGCTGGCTGGAAAATTGAGGATATTGAGCAACCACACGATAATGAAAGTCAATAGGAATCTCAAGCATTTTTGCAGAACCCACAAACAGGAGGGCCAAGGATGAGATCTCTCCCTTTCTCTTTCTCTCTCCAGCCTAGCCTATTGGTTAGGGATTTTTCGGAAAAATGAGAGCGGATATGCTGGTTAGGGATTTTTCAGGAAAATTAGAGCGGATATGCTAGCTGGAAAATTGAGCATATCGAGCAACCACACGATACTCGATTGAGTGCCGAGCATCTCGAGCCCCCTGTTACTCAGTTGAGTACCGCGTATATTAAGCACCATTACATGTTCAAGTACTGAGCATCTTGATCTTTACTCAAACGAGTACTGAGCATCTCAAACACCTTCTTACGCAATCGAGTACCGAGAATCTTGAGCTCCCTATTAGGCTACATTAGAAGAGAAAACTGTGGAAAACGAAAGCGCAATAGGGTCTTACCCCAATATATACAGGGTAAAGCACGGAGTAATACTACTCACCAATTCGGGTTGTGACAGTCACAACACCTATAACAGCATGTAACATAAAGTCCCGGCAGCGGTCCCCACAGGGCAGATAACAGAGAGTAATAGTAGAGATGGGTTTCACAGCCGCGCCAAAGGACTCCCAGATTCTTCTCAGATTAATGTTTCTTTATTACATGCACAGGTCAAGTCTACGCGTTTCAGGAGAACACAGCTCCCTTCTTCAGGACAAACCAGCAAAGAATCATCAAATGATGCCGCGCACACTCACTCATCACTAATTACCTAATTCCAAAGAATAGCTTATCAAGTTCAGAGTCCTAAGATAACCCCTTTAACTTTTCATTAGTAAGCTTCAATTTTTGACTTTTTTTCAAAAATATAGGAACTCAGTAAAAAAATATTATTCGAATTTAAGGCATGTGTTGATAGTCAAGTTCTAGTTTTGGAATCATTCACCCCCACGTCTATCATTCTGTGTGGTGCAGTACATATAGTTTCATCGCATCACATCCATTTGTACCAGAATTTATTGCGTTGGCGTTTTTACCACAATTTGCATGCAGTGCTATTCCTTCTGACAGACCTGCTGATGGAGGCAGATGTGAACACAACCTAAAAATAGTAGACCACCCTCCACCATTAAATATGAAGAGTTGCCGAAATCACCTAAAATGATGGAGCGTAAAGGCCGCTTTACACACTGCGATATCGGTACCGATATCGCTAGTGTGGGTACCCGCCCCCATCTGTTGTACGACACGGGCAAATCGCTGCCCGTGCCGCACAACATCGCCCAGACCCGTCACACTACTTCCCTGCCCGGCGACGTCGCTGTGACCGGCGAACCGCCTCCTTTCTAAGGGGGCGGTCCGTGAGGTGTCACAGCGACGTCACTGAGCGGCCGCCCAATAGAAGCGGAGGGGCGGAGATGAGCGGGACGTAACATCCCGCCCACCTCCTTCCTTCTGCATAGCGGCCGGCAGGTAAGGGGAGCTTCCTCTTTCCTGCGGTGTCACACGGAGCGATGTGTGCTGCCGCAGGAACGAGGAACAACCTTGTTACTGCTGCAGTAACATTTTTTGAGAATGGACCCCCATGTCAACGATGAGTGATTTTGCACGTCAAATTCGCTCATCGGTGTCACACGCAACAACATCGCTAATGCGGCCGGATGTGCGTCACCAATTCCGTGACCCCAACGACTCAGCATTATCGATGTCGCAGCGTGTAAAGCCCCCTTAAGTCAAGGCTTCTCAGACATCCTTTACTGAACCGTGGACCTTATGCTAACGTCTTCCAGAAATCTGAAGGTTGGCTCCATACATCGATAACTCGAGACTCTGGAACTTCACGAAAGTGAAGTCTCAGCAGCGATGAAACCTCAGTGTAAGTTGTTTCGGCAGTTACTTAGATTTGTTTTCGGAGCATTAGGATCCCTCGGTTGCTTTTAAAGTTACTGTGTAATAGGCCATTTCCACGAGATGTTAAGCACACAGCTTCCCAGGCGTGTCTGAAGACCTCACACTACTTGTGAGCCAAAACCTAATGTTTCCTTGCAGTATTTACCAGCTGTTTATGGCGTTTGGTGACGTTTGTATCATCTTTATCTACAACTAAAAGAAAGTTTTCTGAATATTATTAGTAATCAATCACGTGTGCCCATTTCCTGCAATAACTGGATTAATGAACATCAATTAATGGTACTGAATGAGTTTCTGTCTTTTGTACTAGGGATACCCACCCTATAGTTATAAAACTACAACTCCCAGCATGCTCCAACTGCTAATGCATAATTTTCGAATTGCTAAGGAGCCATTTGCTATTTACCACTGACATACAGTATATCTGTAACAGGTGACAGACAGTCCTGTGGTGTCCGGCTATAGATGGTCACAGTGTTTGTCTGTGCAAACTGCTCCCTGACCTTCTATTATTCCTGCTTGGTATATTTGGTATGTCACCAGTGATGTAACTAGAGTACAGTGGGCACTGGTGCAAAATGTGGAACCCCCCCCCACGTAGGTTGTTCAGAAATATTGGCCCTTGCAACGTTCTAGATCCTATGAAGTCATAAATGTTGCCCTCTCCTCCTTCATTATGTAGTATTGTTCCCCATCCTGGCCCCTTAAAAGTATATATCTTCCCATCCTTGTCTCCTTCCGGGTATATACAGTTAGGTCCAGAAATATTTGGACAGTGACACAAGTTTTGTTATTTTAGCTGTTTACAAAAACATGTTCAGAAATACAATTATATATATAATATGGGCTGAAAGTGCACACTCCCAGCTGCAATATGAGAGTTTTCACATCCAAATCGGAGAAAGGGTTTAGGAATCATAGCTCTGTAATGCATAGCCTCCTTTTTTTCAAGGGACCAAAAGTAATTGGACAAGGGACTCTAAGGGCTGCAATTAACTCTGAAGGCATCTCCCTCGTTAACCTGTAATCAATGAAGTAGTTAAAAGGTCTGGGGTTGATTACAGGTGTGTGGTTTTGCATTTGGAAGCTGTTGCTGTGACCAGACAACATGCGGTCTAAGGAACTCTCAATTGAGGTGAAGCAGAACATCCTGAGGCTGAAAAAAAAGAAAAAATCCATCAGAGAGATAGCAGACATGCTTGGAGTAGCAAAATCAACAGTCGGGTACATTCTGAGAAAAAAGAAATTGACTGGTGAGCTTGGGAACTCAAAAAGGCCTGGGCGTCCACGGATGACAACAGTGGTGGATGATCGCCGCATACTTTCTTTGGTGAAGAAGAACCCGTTCACAACATCAACTGAAGTCCAGAACACTCTCAGTGAAGTAGGTGTATCTGTCTCTAAGTCAACAGTAAAGAGAAGACTCCATGAAAGTAAATACAAAGGGTTCACATCTAGATGCAGACCATTCATCAATTCCAAAAATAGACAGGCCAGAGTTAAATTTGCTGAAAAACACCTCATGAAGCCAGCTCAGTTCTGGAAAAGTATTCTATGGACAGATGAGACCAAGATCAACCTGTACCAGAATGATGGGAAGAAAAAAGTTTGGAGAAGAAAGGGAACGGCACATGATCCAAGGCACACCACATCCTCTGTAAAACATGGTGGAGGCAACGTGATGGCATGGGCATGCATGGCTTTCAATGGCACTGGGTCACTTGTGTTTATTGATGACATAACAGCAGACAAGAGTAGCCGGATGAATTCTGAAGTGTACCGGGATATACTTTCAGCCCAGATTCAGCCAAATGCCGCAAAGTTGATCGGACGGCGCTTCATAGTACAGATGGACAATGACCCCAAGCATACAGCCAAAGCTACCCAGGAGTTCATGAGTGCAAAAAAGTGGAACCTTCTGCAATGGCCAAGTCAATCACCAGATCTTAACCCAATTGAGCATGCATTTCACTTGCTCAAATCCAGACTTAAGACGGAAAGACCCACAAACAAGCAAGACCTGAAGGCTGCGGCTGTAAAGGCCTGGCAAAGCATTAAGAAGGAGGAAACCCAGCGTTTGGTGATGTCCATGGGTTCCAGACTTAAGGCAGTGATTGCCTCCAAAGGATTCGCAACAAAATATTGAAAATAAAATTATTTTGTTTGGGTTTGGTTTATTTGTCCAATTACTTTTGACCTCCTAAAATGTGGAGTGTTTGTAAAGAAATGTGACAATTCCTACAATTTCTATCAGATATTTTTGTTCAAACCTTCAAATTAAACGTTACAATCTGCACTTGAATTCTGTTGTAGAGGTTTCATTTCAAATCCAATGTGGTGGCATGCAGAGGCCAACTCGCGAAAACTGTGTCACTGTCCAAATATTTCTGGACCTAACTGTATGTCCCCAACCTGGTATGTCATCCATCCTGTTTCATTTCTTGGTATATGTGTCCCCCGTCCGGTTCCCTTTCTTGGTATATATGTCCCTGATTATGGGACCCTTCTTAATATATATGTTCCCAATTCTGAGCACCTTACTGATGTATATGTCCCCCATCCTGGGCCCCTTCCTGGTATATATGTTCCCAATCCTGGCATTTATGTCCCCCATACTGGTAAATATGTTCCCCATCCTGGTATATATAAGTGCCATCCAGGGCCCCTCCTGATATATATGCCCCCATCCTGGGACCCTTTTTAATATATATGTTCCCAATTCTGGGCACCTTACTGATGTATATGTCCCCCATCCTGGGCCCCTTCCTGGTATATATGCCCCCATCCTGGGACCTTTCCTGGTATATATGTCACCCATCTTGGTATTATATGTCCCCATCCTGCATCTAATGCTTATAAAAAAAAAAAACAAAAAAAACAACATTGTACTCACCTTCCCTTGTTCCCCCGATGCGCAGTATGTTCTTCTGTAACCAGCGCAAAGGTCAGCAGCTGTCGTGCGATGCCAATGCCAGGGATGCAGATGCCAGCTACCAATCTCTGAGTGGTCGGCAATGTCTATTGCAGTGCAAAGACTTAACAGGTATCTGAGCCAGGATACACTTCAGTTAAATGTGCATCCTCGGACACACATCAAGCTAAAGTAGGCCCTGGAATTAGTGGGCTTATCCAGCAAGTGCCCAGTCGCAGTTACAGCTCCCTTTATGGTAGTCCACATCAGTGTCATGGGTGTGTCACATGTGACAGTCCTGTGGTTTCTGGCCATAGAAGGTCACAGCGTTTGGCTGCGCAGAATGCTCCCTGACTTTTCATTGTTCCTGCTGTCAGTATTCATTGGTATAGGTAGCTTTCCTGCTGAATTAATCTCTCTCCCTTTTGGACCCAGCAGGAGCTCGCCTTCCACCCAGCTGCTGATCATCAGTATTCTCTTGGTGTTTAAATACTCACTCCTTACTCTGGACTGGTGCTGGTGATAACTTCAGTTCCTTCAAGCTGAGGTTGCAAGCAGGTGGCTTGTACTCCTCTGTTATATCGCTGCTGAAAGCTCTGCTGAACTGAACTGCCTGAGTAATCTAATGATAAGTAGTTCATGCATTTTCCCTGTGTGTCCTCCTTGTGTCGTCTATAGTGTTTAGTGGGGTTGAGGAAGAGCTCGTCCTATCCGTTCCTTATTTAGGGCCCAGCACTAGGGATACCTAGGGTCAGGTATCCGGCTCGGCGCATAGGTGCAGAACCTATCTAGTGTGGTGAGGGAACCCAGGGACCAGCAGTAGGTTTGGTCAAGGGTCACCATCTTCCCACTCCCTAGAGACAAGGTTTCCCTTCCCTTTCGCCATGCGCTTGGCACTTCTCTGTACCCAGTGTGACAATTGGGTAACTCTGGTAACTCAGCAAACTCCTCTGGCATCACCACCCAGGTACTTAGGTATTAAATAGCTTTGTCCACAGTTGACTTAAGTTTGTCAAAAGTGTGTTACTACTTTACTTGGCTCAACTCAAACCAGGTGTTATCTCCTCTTGCACTCCTCCTGATTTCAAAGCTACAACCTATATTATATTCACGCTCAGCCCAGCTCTCTAGCTGTTGTCCACATCTTCCTTTCAGCAAGCAAGTTACCAACTCCTTACAACTGTTGTCGATGCTGTTTACCACTGACCACTGCAATCAAGGTAACACATCCCTTTATATAAATAAATAAATAAAAAAAATCTCACAGAAAAGGAAGCAGCCATTACCAACACCAGGGAGTCTGCTGCAGTCTGCTAGTGCATTAGTAACTTGTCCTGCTCTTGGTAATGGCTGTTTCTTTTTCTGTGGTGATATTTTTTTATTTCCTTTTCTGTGAGATATTTTTAACATCTCTATTAATCAAATCTCCATTTTATATATACTATAATATCATTAACCATATCAGACTGCATTTGTTTATCTGCTATTCCTGTGATTTACTATTGCCTTGCTGGAAGATACCATGTTCCTATAAGTTATTGTTCTTATGTCTATCCACACACCTGGCTCTGCTTCATCAGTGTTACGTGATCTTTTTTTTTGTCATCCTGTTACATGTCATCCATCAAAGATCTCAACTCTGCACCATCACCTTCACTTCGTAGTGTTCACCCAAACCTCACCAGGTGAGCCCATAACATTCAAGTTAGCTGCAGGACAACTTAATGCAACTCAGCTACCGTAAGATTCCAAATTAAGCACCTCAGTTGCAGCAGAAAGTTATTGTACACATGTCAACTTTTACAGTACATTAGATTACATGTCAGCTACTGCAGAACATCATAATGCACACCTTAGCTACTGCACATCCTCACATAAACCCCTCAGCTGCTGCAGAACATAATAATCCACACCTTAGCTGCTGTACATCGTGACATAAACCCCTCAGCTGCTGCAGAACATCATAATCCACACCTTAGCTGCTGCACATCCTGACATAAACCCCTCAGCTGCTGCAGAACATCATAATCTACACCTTAGCTACTGCACATCCACACATAAACCCCTCAGCTGCTGCAGAACATCATAATCTACACCTTAGCTGCTGTACATCGTGACATAAACCCCTCAGCTGCTGCAGAACATCATAATCCATACCTTCCTCATGCAAACCCCTCAGCTGCTGCAGAACATCATAATCCACACCTTAGCTGCTGCACATCCACACGTAAACCCCTCAGCTGCTGCAGAACATCATAATCCATACTTTAGCTGCTGAACATCCTGACATAAACCCCTCAGCTGCTGTAGAACATCAAAGTCCACACCTTAGCCGGTTTACATCTTCATAATAAACTCCTCAGATGCTGCAGAACATCTTAATACAGATATTAGCTGCTGTACATATTCATAATGTACTTCTCAGAACATCATAAAGCACATAGCTGCTGCAGAACCTCATTTATTACAATACACATCTCAGCTTCTGCAGAACATAGTTATTTCTCAGCACATATGCCAAGAAGATCTAGAACCTGTGCAACAGTATATAATGCAATTCCATACATTGTTCATGGGCTACCAACATAAACTGTGCGGGGGACGACGTTACCTATAGAGCAAGAATGAATACCTACAGTATATATGGAACCTGACACCGGCCAGAAAGACCCTCGTGCCATGTCACCGCTGGATATTATGCAGAGGGCAGCAGACGCTCCTGCACTCCAGGTTTCTAATTCAGGATTGATGATGGAGGTTTGAGTTAGTTTTGTAATGCACTAATCAAATGTATTACTGAGGGAGTTTACTTGCTAATTGCTTTGAAATGCAGATCTGGCAATTAGCCATAACCTTCCGCTTTATATAGGTCAATAACGCGGACTCCTGCAATGATGGACTCAGCAGAAGAAGCTCGGACGTCTCCGCTATAGTCGCATTGTACAGTCACTTAGGCTTTCTGGGAATGACATCACTTATCTATTAGGTCATATATTTAATCACCTAATTTTTACTTGTGTTTTATTGTTTTAGATTCCAGTGTATAATGAAAAGATGAAGGCATGAAGATCGCACGACGAAGATTGGACTGGAGAACAAAAAACTATTTTTTCATGTTTTTCTACTTAACGTCACCAAAAAAACCTTCTAAGCCTCTTAATAGATATATGTTTCCTGGTGTGACTTTTCAGCACTGTCATTATCATCACAGGGTCAAAGTCAGTAATTTTCAGTACAGTTCCAATCTGGAATTTAAGTTTAGTCAAAGACAGTAAAATTCATGTTACATGCATGTTCATCACGCTTTTGATCTCAAACAGAGACATTTGTCAGGCTGCTGAAGATCCTACATAAGTTTTATTATGTTATGGCACGGTGGCTCAGTGGTTAGCACTGCAGTCTTGTGGTAGCTCAGTGGTTAGCACTGCAGTCTTGCAGTGCTGAGGTCCTGGGTTCAATTCCCACCAAGGACACCATCTGCAAGGAGTTTGTATGTTCTCCCCGTGTTTGCGTGGGTTTCCTCTGGGTTCTCCGGTTTCCTCCCACACTCCAAAGACATAGAGATAGGGAATTTAGATTGTGAGCCCCAATGGGGACAGTGTTCCCAATGTATGTAATGTGCTATGGAATTAATAGCGCTATAGAAATAAATTATTATATATATATCTATATATATTTTATATATATATATATATATATATATATATATATATATATATATATATATATATATATAATAAAACTTATGTAGGATGTTCAGCAGCCTGACAAAGGTCTCTGTTTGAGATTTTATTATTTTTCTATTTTATTATAAATAATTATATATATATATATATATATATGTATATATATATTTGTATATATATATATATATAAAATATATATATATATATATATATATATATATATATATATATATATTATGTATGATTAATATTTGTATATTCTTATAAAATATATTATATATTAATCAATATAATAATATATTTTTATTTTATTATTAGATCAGTGTATTGTTACAAATTATTTTATTATAAATAATTATTTATATATATATATATATATATATATATATATATAAAAAATAAAATATATTATTATATTAATTAATATCTAATATATTACATATATTAATCATACATAATATATATATATATATATATATATATATATATATATATATATATATATATATATATATATATATACTGTCTATATATGTATATTCACCACAGTTCGACAGTTTAAGGTCACTTAGATATTTCCTTATTTTGAAAGAAAAGCACATTTTTTTTCAATGATGCTAAGATTAAGTTAAACAGAAATACGCTGTATACATTGTAACGTGGTAAATGACTATTCTAGCTGCAAACGTCTGGTTTTGAATGCTATATCTACATAGGTGTATAGAGGCCCATTTCCAATAACCACCACTCCAGTGTTCTAATGGTACATTGCGTTTGCTAACTGTGTTAGAAGGCTAATGGATGTTTAGAAATCCCTTAAAAACCCTTGTGCAAGTTTGTTAGCACAGCTGAAAACAGTTTTGCTGATTAGAGAAGCTATAAAACTGACCTTCCTTTGAGCTTGTTGAGAATCTGGAGCATAACATTTGTTGGTTCCATTAAACTCTCAAAATGGCCAGAAAAGAGAACTTTCATGTGAAACTCGACAGTCTATTCTTGTTCTTAGAAATGAAGGATAATCCATGTGAGAAATTGCCAAGAAACTGAAAATTTCCTACAATGGTGTGTACTACTCTCTTCAGAGGAGAGCACAAACAGGCTGTAACCAGAGTAGAGAGAAGTGTGAGGCCGCGCTGCACAACTGAGCAACAAGACACGTACATTACAGTCTCTAGTGAGAAATCCACGCCTCACAGGTCCTCAAATGGCAACTTCATTAAATAGTACCCTCAAAACGCCAGAGATAACGTCTACAGTGAAGAGGAGACTCCGGGATGTGGCCTTCAGGGCAGAGCGGCAAAGAAAAAGCCATATCTGAGACTGGCTAATAAAAGGAAAAGATTAATATGGGCAAAAGAACGCAGACATTGGACAGAGGAAGATTGGAAAAAAGAATTATGGACGGACGAATCGAAGTTTGACGTGTTTGGATCTCACAGAAGAACATTTGTGAGATGCAGAACTACTGAAAAGATGCTGTAAGACTGCCTGACGCCATCTGTCAAGCATGGTGGAGGTAATGTGATGGTCTGAGGTTGCTTTGGTGCTGCTAAAGTGGGAGATTTGTACAATGTAATAGGGATATATATAATGTTAATATTAATATATTATATATGATTAATATTAGTGTATTATTATAAATTATATTATTATATATTAAATAATATATGAATACTAATATAAATATATATATAAAGCCGATGTGATTACTCGTGGTTACTCGCTAATCCCTTCCCTCCATGTGACATCATCACAGCCGATCGTCCCACACATAAACTTTACCTCATCCAGCACCATCACAACCAGCACAACAGAATCCTGCATACACTGAGGACCTGATCATGTGACCCCTGACTCCTCCCCTCCATGTGACATCATCACAGGTCCTATAAGCTCAGACACAAATTCTGTTGTGTACCTTGCACACTCACACATCTCAAGCTGAGCTCATTCAGCCAATGAGAGACAGAATTATTAGGCAAATGAGTATTTTGATCATATGATACTTTTTATACATGTCGTCCTACTCCAAGCTGTATAGGCTGAGAGCCAACTACCAATTAAGTAAATCAGGTGATGTGCATCTCTGTAATGAGGAGGGGTGCGGTGTAATGACACAACACCCTATATAAGGTGTGCTTAATTATTAGGCAACATCCTATCCTTTGGCAAAATGGGTCAGAAGAGAGATTTGACGGGCTCTGAAAAGTCCACAATTGTGAGCTGTCTTGCAGAGGGATGCAGCAGTCTTGAAATTGCCAAACGTTTGAAGCGTGATCACCGAACAATCAAGCGTTTCATGGCAAATAGCCAACAGGGTCGCAAGAAGTGTGTTGGGCAAAAAAGGTGCAAAATAACTGCCCATGAATTGAGGAAAATCAAGCGTGAAGCTGCCAAGATGCCATTTGCCACCAGTTTGGCCATATTTCAGAGCTGCAACATTACTGGAGCATCAAAAAGCACAAGGTGTGCCATACTCAGGGACATGGCCAAGGTAAGGAAGGCTGAAAAACCACCACCTCTGACCAAGAAACAGAAGATTAAGAAATATCTTAAGACTGATTTTTCCAAGGTTTTATGGACTGATGAAATGAGAGTGACTCTTGATGGGCCAGATGGATGGGCCAGAGGCTGGATCAGTAAAGGGCAGAGTGCTCCACTCCGACTCAGACGCCAGCAAGGAGGAGGTGGGTACTGGTATGGGTTGGGATCATCAAAGATGAACTTGTGGG
Source organism: Anomaloglossus baeobatrachus (assembly GCF_048569485.1). NCBI lineage: Eukaryota > Metazoa > Chordata > Amphibia > Anura > Aromobatidae > Anomaloglossus > Anomaloglossus baeobatrachus. The sequence goes on from NC_134360.1 coordinate 20,710,114, forward strand.
ACCTTTTCGGGTTGAGGATGGAGTGAAGCTCAGCTCCCAGACCTACTGCCAGTTTCTGGAAGACAACTTCTTCAAGCAGTGGCACAGGAAGAAGTCGCTATCGTTCAAGAAAAACATGATTTTCCTGCAGGACAATGCTCCATCACCTGCATCCAACTACTCCACAATGTGGCTGGCCAGTAAAGGTCTAAAAGATGAAAAAATAATGACATGGCCCCCTTGTTCACCTGATCTGAACCCCATAGAGAACCTGTGGTTCCTCATAAAATGTGAGATCTACAGGGAGGGAAAACAGTCCACCTCTGGGAGCAGTGTCTGGAGGCTGTGGTGGCTGCTGCACGCAATGTTGATCGTAAACAGATCAAGCAATGACAGGATCTATGGATGGTCGGCTGCTGAGTGTCATCAGAAAGAAAGGGGGCGATATTGGTCACTAAGATTGGGGGGTTTTGTTTTTGCATGTCAGCAATGTTTATTTCTAAATGTTGTGCAGTTATATTGGTTTATCTGGTGAAAGTAAACAAGTGAGATGGGAAAATATTTGTTTATTATTAAGTTGCCTAATAATTCTGCACAGTAATAGTCACCTGCACAAACAGAATTCTCCTAAGATAGCCAAATCTAAAAAAAAACCTCCAACTGCCAAAAATATTAAGCTTTGATATTTATGAGTCTTTTGGGCTGATTGAGAACATAGTTGTTGATCAATAATAAAAAGAATCCTCTAAAATACAACTTGCCTAATAATTCTGCACAAGGTGTATATATATATACTAGAAGGTGGCCCGATTCTACGCATCGGGTATTCTAGAATTTACGTATTGTGTAGTTCATGAATGATTTTTGTTATAGATATAGATATAGATGTTGTTGTGTGTAGTTACCAAGTGTTTGTGTAGGGGCTGTACATGTTCTGGGTGTTGTCTGGGTGTGGCGGGGGGTGAGAGCGGTGTTCATCATAGTATCATAGTATCATAGTTTTAAGGTTGAAGGGAGACTCTAAGTCCATCTAGTTCAACCCGTAGCCTAACATGTTGATCCAGAGGAAGGCAAAAAAACCCCAATGTGGCAAATAAGCTCCAATGGGGAAAAAATTTCCTTCCTGACTCCACATCCGGCAATCAGACTAGTTCCCTGGATCAATACCCTGTCATAAAATCTAATATACATAACTGGTTATATTAAATTTTTCAAGAAAGGCATCCAGGCTCTGCTTAAATGTTAGTAGTGAATCACTCATTACAACATCATGCGGCAGAGAATTCCATAGTCTCACTGCTCGTACAGTAAAGAATCCTCGTCTGTGATTATGATTAAACCTTCTTTCCTCAAGACGTAGCGGATGCCCCCGTGTTCCAGTCGCAGGCCTAGGTGTAAATAGATCTTTGGAAAGGTCTCTGTACTGTCCTCTCATATATTTATACATTGTGATTAGATCTCCCCTAAGCCTTCGTTTTTCCAGACTAAATAACCCCAAGTTTAATAACCTGTCTTGGTATTGCAGCCCCCCCATTCCTCTAATAATCTTGGTCGCTCTTCTCTGCACCCTCTCCAGTTCAGCTATGTCCTTCTTATATATCGGTGACCAGAATTGTACACAGTATTCTAAGTGCGGTCGCACTAGTGACTTGTACAGAGGTAGAACTATATTTTTTTCATGAACACTTATACCTCTTTTAATACATCCCATTATTTTATTAGCCCTGGCAGCAGTTGCCTGACACTGTCCACTAAAGTGAAGTTTACCATCCACCCATACACCCAAGTCTTTTTCTGTGTCTGTTTTACCCAGTGTTCTACAATTAAGTACATAATCATAAATGTTATTTCCTCTACCCAAGTGCATGACCTTACATTTATCTACATTAAACTTCAATTGCCACTTCTCAGCCCAATCCTCCAATTTACATAAATCTCCCTGTAATATAAAATTATCCTCCTCTGTATTGATTACCCTGCAGAGTTTAGTATCATCTGCAAATATTGAAATTCTACTCCGCATGCCCCCAACAAGGTCATTTATAAATATGTTGAAAAGAAGCGGGCCCAATACTGACCCCTGTGGTACCCCACTATGAACTGAGACCCAGTCCGAGTACGTACCATTAATAACCACCCTTTGTTTCCTATCACTGAGCCAGTTTTTAACCCAGTTACACATATTTTCCCCTATCCCCATTATTCTCATTTTATGTACCAACCTTTTGTGTGGCACCGTATCAAAAGCTTTTGAAAAGTCCATATACACAACATCCACTGCATTTCCCTGGTCCAGGCTTGAACTTACCTCTTCATAGAAGCTGATCAAATTAGTTTGACAGGATCGATCCCTCATAAACCCATGTTGATACTCTGTCATAAGGTTATTTTTCTTGAGATACTCCAGTATAGCATCTCTCAAGAAACCCTCAAGGATTTTACCAACCGTAGAGGTTAAACTTACCGGCCTATAATTTCCCGGCTCAGTTTTTGTCCCCTTTTTGAATATTGGCACCACATTTGCTATGCGCCAGTCCTGCGGTACCGACCCTGTTATTAAAGAATCTGAGAAGATTAAAAATAATGGTCTATCTATCACAGAACACAATTCCTGTAGTACTCTGGGGTGTATGCCATCCGGGCCCGGAGATTTGTCAACCTTAGTGATTTCGAGGCGGCGGCGTACTTCCTGCTGGGTTAAGCAGGTAATATTCAAGGGTGAATTTATGGTATCACTGGTCATGTCATCTGCCATGGCATTTTCTTGTATAAAAACCGTAGAAAAAAAGTCATTCAGCAGGTTGGCTTTACCCTCATCCCCTTCCACCATTTCACCAAGACTATTTTTAAGGGGGCCAACACTATCGCTTTTCAGTTTTTTACTGTTTATGTAGTTAAAGAATATTTTAGGATTATTTTTACTTTCTCTCGCAATGAGTCTCTCTGTCTCAAACTTAGCTAACTTAATTTGCTTTTTACATATTTTATTTAATTTTCTATAATTATATAATGCCTCATCACTACCTACCCTCTTTAATTCTTTTAAGGCTTTCTGTTTTTCTTTTATTGCTTCCCTTACAGCTCTATTTAGCCATAGGGGTTTCCTCCTATTTCTAGCATGTTTGTTCCCATAGGGTATATTTTCTGCACAAGCCCTATTCAGGATGCTCATAAAAGTCTCCCATTTGCTTTGTGTACTTTTATTACTTAGTACATCATCCCAGTTTATTGCACTAAGATCATCTCTCAACCGTTTAAAATTTGCTTTCCTGAAGTTTAGTGTCCTTGTAGCCCCTCTACTATACATCTTACTAAAGAATACATGAAAACTTATTATTTTGTGATCACTATTCCCCAAGTAACCCCCAACTTGTATATTTGATATGCGGTCTGGCCTATTGGTTAGTACAAGGTCTAGTAATGCTCCCCCTCTTGTGGGGTCCTGTACCATTTGTGAAAGGTAATTATCTTTCATTGTTATCAAAAATCTATTTCCTTTGCTGGAACTGCAAGTTTCTGTTCCCCAATTTATATCAGGATAGTTAAAGTCCCCCATAATAATTACCTCTCCGAGACTCGCTGCTTTATCAATTTGCTTTATGAGGAGATTCTCTACCTCTTCCATAATATTCGGCGTCTTATAACACACCCCTATCAGTATTTTATTATTCATTCTCCCCCCCCTTATCTCCACCCATAGGGACTCTACATTCTCAGTACCCTCACATATGTTGTCACGCAGGATAGGTTTTAAGGATGATTTTACATATAGACACACACCTCCCCCTCGCTTATTTGTACGGTCATTCCTGAATAGGCTATAACCCTGTAAATTAACAGCCCAGTCATAGCTCTCATCCAGCCATGTCTCTGATATCCCCACTATATCATAATTTTCTTCCAACAATATTAATTCTAATTCCTCCACCTTATTTGTGAGGCTTCGGGCATTAGTGTACATGCACGTTACGTATGACTCTGTACCTATATTCCTGCTTACTGTATTGACTGTCCTAACCCTTCCCCCCGTACCACCCCCAATTTCATTACTTGTGCCCTGGTCACTATCTGCACTACATTCCCCTTCTATAAAGTGAATACCCTCGCCCCCCATTCCTAGTTTAAACACTGTTGTATGTGTGTTGCGTTGTTTGTGGAGCGCTGTGTGTCTGTCGCATTGTGTGTGTGTGTTGCGCGGTTTGTGTGGGTGTGGTGTGTTTTGGGGGAGGTATGTTTTGTGCAATGTGTGTGTTGTGCGGTATGTGCGTATATTTATGTATGCCGCGGTGTTTGTGTATTGGGTGTTGTGTGTGTGCAGCGTTGTCTGTGTGTGTGGGTGTCTGTGTATGGTGGTGTTTGTGGTTCCCTGTGTGTGTGTGTGTGTGTGTGTTGGGGGGAGGTGTGCACCTCCCATCGTGCTCCATCCCCCATGCTGCACACCCCCCATCATGCCCCATCCCCTATGCTGCGCATTCCCCATCGTACTCCATCCCCCATGCTGCACACCCCCCATCGTGCTCCATCCCCCATGCTGCGCACTCCCCATCGTGCTCCATCCTCCATGCTGCGCACTCCCCATCGTGCTCCATCCCCCATGCTGCGCACCCCCCATCGTGCTACATCCCCCATGCTGCGCACTCCCCATCGTGCTCCATCCTCCATGCTGCGCACTCCCCATCGTGCTCCATCCCCCATGCTGCGCACCCCCCATCGTGCTACATCCCCCATGCTGCGCACTCCGCATCGTGCTACATCCCCCATGCTGCGCACCCGCCATCGTGCTCCATCCGCCATGCTGCGCACTCCCCATCGTGCTACATCCCCCATGCTGCGCACTCCCCATCGTGCTACATCCCCCATGCTGCGCACCTCCCCATCGTGCTACATCCCCCATGCTGCGCACTCCCCATCGTGCTACATGCCCCATGCTGCGCACTCCCCATCGTGCTACATCCCCCATGCTGCGCACTCCCCATCGTGCTACATCCCCCATGCTGCGCACTCCCCATCGTGCTACATCCCCCATGGTGCGCACTCCCCATCGTGCTACATCCCCCATGCTGCGCACTCCCCATCGTGCTACATCCCCCATGCTGCGCACTCCCCATCGTGCTACATCCCCCATGCTGCGCACCCCCCATCGTGCTACATCCCCCATGCTGCGCACCCGCCATCGTGCTCCATCCGCCATGCTGCGCACTCCCCATCGTGTTACATCCCCCATGCTGCGCACTCCCCATCGTGCTACATCCCCCATGCTGCGCACTCCCCATCGTGCTACATGCCCCATGCTGCGCACTCCCCATTGTGCTACATCCCCCATGCTGCGCACTCCCCATCGTGCTACATCCCCCATGCTGCGCACTCCCCATCGTGCTACATCCCCCATGCTGCGCACTCCCCATCGTGCTACATGCCCCATGCTGCGCACTCCCCATCGTGCTACATCCCCCATGCTGCGCACTCCCCATCGTGCTACATCCCCCATGCTGCGCACTCCCCATCGTGCTACATCCCCCATGCTGCGCACTCCCCGTCGTGCTACATCAACCATGCTGCGCACTCCCCATCGTGCTACATCCCCCATGCTATAATAGTTCTCCTATTATACTCAGAGAGGAGTATAATAGGAGGACTGTAATAGGAGGAGTAGTCCTGGGGGGAGAGGAGTATAATCCCGGCTCCCTGCACATGTGTACGCTGGTAACTATGATACACATCGGGTAACTAAGGGACCTTAGTTACCCAATGTGTATAATGGTTACCAGCGTTCACGGCCTCCGTCAAGATCCCAGCATCGCAAGGTTATGTCTGGCGCTGCTGGGATCGTGACGGAGCCGGTGTAGAAGCAAGCGATATCCCAGGATGTTGTGAGTGTGTGGATGTGATGTGTGAGGTGTGTGTGAGAGTGAGTGTGATCTGATGTGTGTGTGTGTGTACTCACCTGGGAGTCGGAGCTCCGTGTCAGTTGGGCCAGAGCGAGCGTGCATTGCGTGAGGGGGGCGGGGCCTACAGAGAGCCGGGGCGAGAGGCCAATCCGTGGGGGGGGGGCGGGGCCATGGCGAGCCCAGCGGCCAATCAGCTTTGTGTCACCGTAAGGACACAATTTTGGAGCATGACAGACAGACAGACAGACAGACAGACAGAATAAGGCAATTATATATATATATATATATATATATATATATATATATAATTTATAAGAGTAAATTAATATAATTAATATTATTTCTATTGATATGATTAACAATACCATATTAGACTATGCTATATTGCTAATATTATTGTATTTAATATTCATATGTTATATTAATATTATTTAAAATAGTATTTATAATAATATAATAATACACATTGAGATATATCTATATATATTTATTAATAAACTATCTATATCTATCTAAAATGTACATAATATATAAAAAAACTACCTAAAATATACATCTAAATTAGAATCTTAATAATTGGGTTGGAATGTTCCGAAAATCCCTAGTTTTGGCTGGAGGCAGCCAGAACTTTATTTTTGCAAATGTAAAACCTTATGAAGAAAATCGGTGTATTTTGAGTTTTCTACCCCAAGAGACCCCCCCACCCCCCACCACCCCGCCACCCGCCGCCAAAAAATAAAGCTACATTACTAATAAAGATGCAATATGAAATTAATCAGCAAAAGTTTCTGGATTTGAAAATGACACAAGGCCATAAAAGTGAGTCACTTTAAATTAGCAATAATGAAACAGTTAAAATCTTTAAAAAAAATAAAAATAAAATTAAAAAATGATCTTACACCTTTGAGATAAAGAACGTACAATATTTTATTTGTACTTTTGAATCGCTCCCACATGAATGACAATAATTGAATCCTCCAGGAATTCCCCTATAATCTTAGTGAGGATTTAAGGAAAGGTTTGTTCTCCGCACAAAGCCTATTTAGATCGGCTTCAATATACAGCTTAAATAATATTTCCATGATGGGAAATGAGTGTTTGGCTGGATGTGCCTTATAATGTATGAAGATGAAAGTCTTTTTCTTTGATCTTGTTAAAATAAGTTTTTTTCTGCGGTTTTGGATTTGTTCTGTGTAATATAAATTGTATCCATTATATCCCCGCACACATAATTCTGGGCACAATGCATTAGTTCGCTGCATATACATTACAACTGATTTGTATCTATCTATATTTGCAAAATTTTAAAGTGTATTTGTGATATCACTTTAATTGTAAAGGTTCAGTAAAAGCCAATCTCAGCTGTAGATTAAAGCGCCTTTATCTTTCTATCTTATATATTGTAAAGTGAATGTCAATATTTTACAGCAATTTATTCCTAAATAGAGCCAACATTCTGTGCTTTTCTACATGCAGACAGTGATGGGTTTTCCAATGGTCAGATACAAAGCTCCAAATCTGACATAGGGGTTATCCTGGACTATTTTTCTACTTTTTACAATGTGGCTTAGAACTGACAGGCAGTTAGTTGCTAGCGACCTGCCTGTTCTGTCTGGTACCGATTAGAGATGATCGAATACCTCAAATATTCGGCTTCGCGAATATTTGCCAAATAGGTCGCCGCTATTCGACTACTCGCGAATATTCGATGCGCAATGTAAGTTTATGGGAAACCCGAATAACAACTATTCGGAACTATTCGGGCTTCCCATAGACTTACATTGTACATCGAATATTCGCATAGTGGCGAGCTATTCGTCGAATATTCGCGAAGCCGAATATTTGAGGTATTCGATCATCCCTAGTACCGATCTCTTCCGGCACAGAGAGGTCCCAAACCGCTCCTCCCGACAATTCTGCAGCTTCCTCTGATGTCACAGACTTCGGCTCTTTTCCACTCTGCTCTGTTGAAGGGATGTGAGTGTCAATGTATGCTAATCGACATCCGGCTCCCCGCAGCATAACTGCAGGAAGCTGGCTGTCCATCAGCCTGACGTCGGCAGTCACACTGCATCTACAGTCATATTAACAGAGTGAAGGCTTCTTTTCCGCTCTGCTGAAGGGATATGATTGTCAATGTATGCTAATCGACATCCGGCTCCCCGCAGCATAACTGCAGGAAGCTGGCTGTCCATCAGCCTGACGTCGGCAGTCACACTTGGTAATATTTTGGCTAGAGGAGAAATATCACAGAAAAGCAAAGACCTATCAGTCCAAGACAGAAAGCAGATGAGGGGCATCAAATACCCAGACTAGCCGGGGAAGACCAAGTGCCACATCCAGCCTTGCTGCACTTGCTCTTCATTACCAGAAAACATCATCAGGTATTTACTGAAGAACGAGAACTCGGATTCCTTCAAATTTAATGTGCATTAAAGTGTCAACGTAGCCATGTATTTACTTTACAATCCAAAATCTCACCAACACGTCCGATTTAAATTCTAAAATTCTAGTTTCCTCCAGCCACTATTAGGGCAAGCCCTTTAGATGTAATTTATGCATTACTTTCAATGATGGAAGAACATGCATTGCTAAAATCTCCAACCATCTCAAAGTGGCTCTGTACACAATTTAAAGGGAATTCCAAATTTTTTTTTGTAATGGCTACAAATCAGGGAATATTTTTAAATTATTTGCAGATTCTGTCATAAAAAAAATGCATTTCTTACACTCTGAGGTCTTCCGATCCCAAAGTTGCACCATTTGGAAGCTTCCCGTCAGTCCTCCACTAAATTCCCAGGTTCCTGTTGCCCTGCACTGGTCCTCCATTGGCTTCTCTTATTTTTATATATATATATATATATATATATATATATATATATATATATATATATATATATACACACAGTACAGACCAAAAGTTTGGACACACCTTCTCATCTCTAGAACAACTGTTAAGAGGAGACTTTGTGCAGCAGCCTTCATGGTAAAATAGCTGCTAGGAAACCACTGCTAAGGACAGGCAACAAGCAGAAGAGACTTGTCTGGGCTAAAGAACACAAGGAATGGACATTAGACCAGTGGAAATCTGTGCTGTGGTCTGATGAGTCCAAATGTGAGATCTTTGGATCCAACCACCGTGTCTTTGTAGAAAAGGTGAACGGATGGACTCTACATGGCTGGTTCCCACCGTGAAGCATGGAGGAGGAGGTGTGATGGTGTGGGGGGGCTTTGCTGGTGACACTGTTGGGGATTTATTCAAAATTGAAGGCATACTGAACCAGCATGGCTACCACAGTATCTTGTAGCGGCGTGCTATTCCATCCGGTTTGTGTTTAGTTGGACCATCATTTATTTTTCAACAGCACAATGACCCCAAACACACCTCCAGGCTGTGTAAGGGCTATTTGACTAAGAAGGAGAGTGATGGGGTGCTACGCCAGATGACCTGGCCTCCACAGTCACCAGACCTGAACCCAATCGAGATGGTTTGGGGTGAGCTGGACCGCAGAGTGAAGGCAAAAGGGCCAACAAGTGCTAAGCATCTCTGGGAACTCCTTCAAGACTGTTGGAAAACCATTTCCGGTGACTACCTCTTGAAGCTCATCAAGAGAATGCCAAGAGTGTGCAAAGCAGTAATCAAAGCAAAATGTGGCTACTTTGAAGAACCTAGAATAGAAGACACATTTTCAGTTGTTTCACACTTTTTTAAGAATTTCATTCCACATGTGCTCAAATTGTCTCTCCAGTATAGGAGACAAACTCTAGCACAGCGCCACCTATTGGAAGTAGCGATCCTAAAAGTCACAAGTGGATTTTTAACAATCCTTTGCAATATGACTCAGGATATATAAGCCAGATCACAACCACATGTGGTAATTCATTGTTTTGATGTGTTCAATGTGAATCTACAATTTTTAGAGGCATGAAAATAAAGAAAACTCTTTGAATGAGAAGGTGTGTCCAAACTTTTGGTCGGTACTGTATATAAAAAAAATTAGCTCTCATCATCCCAATGAAATGTAATATGATATCTATTAAAATGGGACTTTGCTTATAATGAATGGTGGCTGTATCTTCACATGTCGGAGATAATATTGGGTGTTTGGTATGTGTCATGTACAGCATTATATATATATATATTTTCTGTACATTGTTAAAGTTTCAAAACTTTCCTCCGCACTTCTTACACTGTGACATTTCTATACTTATTGGAGGGGAATAATGGAGAAGCTAAACTCCAGATTGTTGAGTTTAACAACAGACTTTGATGGATGAAGGTAAAGGGTCGATGACATAGATGTACCAGAATACATGATAAATGTCTACAAACCTTGTCAAAAAACAGTACTTTTCTCCTCTAAAAGTGCAAACCAACAATCTTAGTCAGTGAAAAAAAAATGTTTCCAGCCTTATAGCTATGTTAACCCTTTCTGATGTAAACATTTTGTTTGAAAATAGAATTCCGACATTTTGGAGTTTGCCGTACACATTATAGGTGGCTCCTTCTCACTGATATATGTTCAATATTAATAATTCTGTAATTAATTATTAGTAACTGCTCTGTATGTTACTCTTTGGCTTCTGACTCTTTTCTAGCTCCTGACTATGATTTGTCTCTCTCCGGGTTTCTGTCTTAGACCTCTTGCTGCTGACTTGGACTACTGACTACTCTGCTGACCCCTAGTGGTTGCTTGCTAAACTGCACTCTGAAGCTACATTACCTGTGGCTTCAGTAACTTCAGGGGTCACCATCTTCCTCTTACTGTGTGTAGGGAAGAGGAAGATGGTGACCCCTGACCAAACCTACTGCTGGTCCATGGGGTCCCACACCACCCTAGATAGGTTCCACACCTATGCGCCGAGCTGGATACCTGACCCTAGGATGACCCTAGTGCTGGACCCTAAATAGGGAACGGGTGGCATGAGCTCTTCGTCAACCCCACTAAACGCTAAATGAAGAAACAAGGAGGACACACAAGGGGTAAATGTATGAAGTACCTATCCCCAAATGACAGGCAGGAGTTCAACAGAGCTTTCAGCAACGATACCACAGAGGAGTACAAACTTGCTTGCAACCTCGGTTTGAAGGAACTGAAGATATCACCAGCACCAGTCCAAAGGAAAGAAGGAGTATTTCAACACCAAGGGAATCTAAACACCAAGCTTTAGCAATGAAACCACAGATGAGTGCAAGCCACCTGCTTGCAACCAGAGCTAGAATGAACTGAATAATATCACCAGCACCAGTCCAGGGAAGAAGAGAGTATTTAAGCACCAAGAGAATACTGATGATCAGCAGCTGGGTGGAAGGCAAGCTCATGCTGGGTCCAAAAGGGGAGAGATAAATTCAACAGGAAAGCTACCTATACCAATGATTACTGACAGCAGGAACAATAGAAAGTCAGGGAGTATTCTGTGCAGCCACACGCTGTGACCTTCTATTGCCAGAAACCCCATGACTGTCTGTCACACACTCCCATGACAGCAGTTTATGCCAACCACTTCTCAATAAATCCCTTTTTCGTTTTTGCTTTCTCCACTTCTTCCGGTAGTCGTAACTTTCTTTTTCCCAATTAATAAATATAATAGAGGATTCTTTTTTGTGGGAGGAGTTGTGGTTTTGAATGTCACCAATTAATTGACTGATCTCCTTTTTTAATTAAAGAGGTTGTTCCCTTTCAAATATATTTCACCCCTTGCTGCAGTTTGTTTTTACTAACCTTGCCTTGGTCTACCAGTCTAGCTCTGCCACTGCTCCCGCTGCCTGGCATTGGTTGCGTCTCTGACACCACGATGTCAGTGCGGCAGCCAATCAGTGAGCTCAGCAGCTCTGAACAGAGCGGTCCGGCTACACTGGAATGCCCCCATTAAAATACAGCAATGGATGAAATATATTTGAAAAGTAACAACATCTTTAAAGGGGTTGTCCACTTCTTTTACATTGATGACCTTTCCTTAGGATAGGTCATCAAGTTTGATCAGCCAGAATCCGACACCCGGCACTTCCACCGATCAGCTGTTCTCAATGCCAGCGGTGGCAGGAGGCAACCATAAATGATCAGTACCGGAGCTGCTCCGTCTTCTGATAGTGGCCGTGGCCGGGTTCTGCACATCCGCCTCCTATTGATTTGCATGTGAGGTGGATGCGCAGTACCCGGCCGCTTTCAGTTAGGGAAATTCCAGAACTACCGCCACCGACAGCAAGAACAGCTGGTTAGCAGGGTGGCGAATTTTAGACCCCGGTCGATCAGACATTGATGACTTAAGGCCCCGTCACACGCAGCGATATCGCAAGCGAGCGTACCCGCCCCCGTCGTTTGTTTGTCACAGGCAAATCGCTGCCTGTGGCGCACAATACTGTTCGGAGCCGTCACACGGACTTACCTGCCTGACAACGTCGCTGTTGCCGGGCGTACCGCCTTCTTTCTAAGGGGGCGGTTCGTGCGGCGTCACAGCAGCGTCACTAAGTGGCCGCCCAATAGAAGTGGAGGGGCGGAGATGAGCGGCCGTAACATCCCGCCCACCTCCTTCCTTCCTCATTGCCGGCGGCCGCAGGTAAGCTGTAGTTCATCGTTCCCGAGGTGTCACACGTAGCGATGTGTGCTGCCCCGGGAACGACGAACAACCTGCGTCCTCAACAATTAACGATTTTTTGAAAATAAATGACGTGTCAACGATGGATGATTTGGTGAGTATTTTTCATCGTTAATGGTCATTCGTGCGTGTCACACGCAACGACGTCGCTAACGATGCCGGATGTGCATCACGGAATCCATGACCCCGGCGATATATCGTTAGATACGTCGTTGCATGTAACGGGGCCTTTATCCTAAGGAAAAGTCATCAATGTAAAAGTAGTGGAAATCCCCGTTAACTCTTATAATATATTTAAAGGGGAGAAAAAAATATATGTCAGAATGGTGAAAGAAAGGCAATTGTACCATTGTTGCTCAAGTTTGATTTTTTTTTTACCATTTTTCTTATTTGTACATCAATAATACTGTGTGAAGGGGTACCACTGTATTGCTCACTGAGTGAGCATGGGATTAGTAGATCCACGGGACTGAAGGTAATGATCGCTGGACTGGAGGAGCAAATTAGATGGCTACCGAGTCTTCACTAAAACCACCAGAGATGGCGATAAAGACACACGCAGGTAGGTAGCCGACAGAGGGCAACCCCAGGGGATCAACGGTACCTCGTCAGCTGGTGCCACGGACCCAAATAGTCTCTGGTTGTAGACATAGCAGTAATGGATATCGTAGGAGACAGCCGGCATGGATACTTGCAGCAGTGGCAGCAGATATCCCTAGGAGGTGGCCAACGTAGATATTTGCAGCAGCAGCAGATATCGTCAAAGGCAGCAGACTTGGATGCTTGCGGCAGTGGCAGCAGATATGGTAAAAAGCTGATGGCATGAATACTTGCAGGAGCAACAGCGGATATCATCGGAAGCGGCAGGCATGGATAAATGCTGCAGCAGCAGTGGACTTGTGATGGATTGAAACACAGATAGGAATCAACAACAGCACAGTAAGGAGCACTTTGCACACTATGACATCGCAGCTGCGATGTCGGTGGGGTCAAATCGAAAGTGACGCACATCCGGCATCGCTGTCGACATCGTAGTGTGTAAAGCATTTTTGATACGATTAACGAGCGCAAAAGCGTCGAAATCGTATCATCGGTGTAGTTTCAGTCATTTCCATGATTTGGGAAAGACCAATGTTACGATGCTGTGCCTCGTTCCTGTGGCAGCACACATCGCTGTGTGTGAAGCCGCAGGAGCGAGGAACATCTACCTGCGTCCCGGCCGGCTATGCGGAAGGAAGGAGGTGGGTGGGATGTTTACGTCCCGCTCATCTCCGCCACTCCGCTTCTATTGGCCGCCTGCCGTGTGATGTCGCTATGACACCGCACGACCCGCCCCCTTAGGAAGGAGGCGGTTCGCCGGCCAGAGCGGCATCGCAGGCCAGGTGAGTGCAGGTGAAGCTGCCGTAGAGATAATGTTCGCCACGGCAGCTATCACCATGATATCGCAGCTGCAACGGGGGCGGGGAATATCGCGCTCGGCATCTCAAGCATCAGCTTGTGATGTCGTAGTGTGCAAAGTGCCCCTAACAGCACCCCAAAGGGACCTGAAGGCAAGCAATATAAAAAATTTGTTGTCCAGACACCTACCTAAAGGGTAAGGTGCCTTAAATATCTGATGCCTCTCAGTCATGCTGAGAGGCACTGCCGGTCAGAGTGTACTGGCCCTTAAAGAAAAGGGGTGTGTTCACTTGCGCATCTCACAGGCACTCCCGGGAGGCCCGCGCAGCATGTGCAGACCCTGCAAGACAGCAGCAGGAACCGGGGACAGAGCAGTTGTCGCGGGCGGGGAGGAGGGTGTCAGCACACCGCGCTCACCCCTTCTGCTCGGGTCCGGCAGCTGCTCAGTGGTGGCTCGAGCGGTGGGCCGGATCCCGGGGTTTCTCGAGCGGCACTCCTCACCCGTGAGTGAAAGGGGGGTTGTTTGGGGTGTTGGGATAATGTCCGTGACGCCACCCACGGTTGTGGTGATGTGTAGCACCACCGCTGCTCAATGCGGGGATCCCGGGGATGGTGATGGGGAGCAGCCAGGTGTTGTGTTGCCCCTCCGTGGGTAGGGGTTGGTGATCCCGGGGCCCGGTGATGGCTTGTGAGGTGCAGGGCCTGGTGGGCGCAGGGACGCGGGGGCAGCGCTGTGCCTTGCGGCACTATGGTACTCACTCAGCCTGAGACTTGGACACAGTTTGTACGGTAAACCAAACGGCTGGTAGGACGGTCCCACCGACGGTTCACGGTGCTGCGGTTCCCTGCAGTTGACGGTGATGGTCACTCTTCCCTGCACCTATGTTAAGTCTATTGGTAGCGATGGATTCCCACCGGTTACCCGCTCCCCGACTACAATCTGGGCCGGAGGAGCTCCACACTTTGCCCGCAGGCGCCGGCCCTGGGAAACTGGTGCCTTGGCGGTGGCGGTGTTTCCCCATTGTGGTTGGACCTTTGTCGTCAATCAGGACTTGCTTGCTGGGAGATCTATGTCTCCTTCACTAACGGATTTAGCAATTTACAGCGACTCCAAGCCTTGCTGGGATCCGAAAAGCCCCTGCTCTGGTGCTGACTGCCCTTTGTATCCGCTCCAGACCACCGGGCACACAGCCAACGGGGTCCTTCCAGTAACCTCCAGACAGTCCCACTCCAGACCTTCACCGCCGTCTGCTGACCTTGCTGATTCCGTCTGGGCACACAGCCACAGACCAACTTCAGGCTTTCTGTCACTTCTCTTACTTCCCTAGTTGTCCACTCCTCACTCAAGCTCTCCCTGAGCTGAACTTCACTCTTGCCCTGCCTGGGCTAATCTCCTGGTACTTCCTGCCTCCAGAACTGTGATCTCCTTGGTGGGCGGAGCCAACCGCCTGGCCCACCCCCTGGTGTGAATCATCAGCCTCTGGAGGAAGGCAACAAGGATTTGTAGGTTAGCTGGTGTACCTGCAGGGAATGTGGGGTGTGTGTGTTGTTGTGACCTGTGTCCCCTGGCTTGCCCAGGGCGACACATTCCCCCTTAGCAAAACGCAGACCGTCCGCGGGCTGCCGTCCTACACCGGTTTTATTTTTCTGTAAAAAGGGGATAACAGGGTTAAACAAACATAAGCATTTTTAATAAATTCTTCCCAAGACGGGAGGCACATTTTACTTTTAACGTTTCAACGGTATACGGTCACGGTTTCCGCTCTCTCCCACCCAAGTAACCAGGCCCTGATGCTGCCCCTAAAACCCAGGCAGCACCCCTTGACCCACAGTCCAGCACACGGTACCCGAGCGGGATCTGTCCTTCCCTCCAGAGGGTAGCCACCGGTTCCTTTGGTGGCTGGGCCCTGGCCTGCTCTGCTCAGGGCCCTCCCTCCAACCTGCCTCTCCGGAGGCGGCACTGCGGAAACGGTAACGGTACCCAACATATTTACAAGCCACTAACGTTTGTGGTTGCCCTGCAGAGTTCACGGGCTTGTCCATGGCTAGTTCCCATGCATTTTTAAACTTTAAACGGTCCCCACGGGGACAACGGTGCCGGCTCCAGCCGGTTGCAAATCACACGGTGAATCAGGTGAAAACTCGGATAATCATTTTTCATCATCTTTCAACTTTGGCAAACTTTCAAACTTTTTCAAACAGACAGGTGGTCCCAACGGGGACGGTGCTGCGGGCCTCCATTGCCCTACTCCGGTCTTTCAAGCGCTGGGGTTGCCGGCAAGGGGTAGAGGTCTGCGCTCGCTCGGGCCTCCGGGCCCCTCCTGAGTTTAGCGTCCAGCGCAAACCATCCTCGCTCCCCAAAGTGCCGGGTATACTGCACAATATCTCCCGGCATCAGGTTACGGCCGGGATGTTCTTCGGGCAGGTGAGCATGCACGTCCCGCCGGGCTACAAACACCTCGGCCTCCAGGCCCGGCTCATAGATGAACCCGTAGCCCCGGCGGACATCAAACCGCCTCACCTGTCCCTCGTACAGCGGTCCCCGGTCACGGAAGGTCACTTGCCGAAGATTTTCTTTCTCCCGGATCGCTCTGGCCACCAGCTCGGCCTTCCTCCTCTCCCTCTCGGCGATCTCCAGGCCCAGCGGTACCGGCTCCCTATCCCAGTACGGCGCTGCTGCCAGCGCCGGCGCACGGGTCGGGCCCCGCGGGACATCCAGAACGTTACCCACTGTCAGGAAGGTGGGTGGCGTATCCCGCGGTGTCATGGCCTTGGGCGCTGCCCTGCAGCAACAACCCGGCGCTACCTCAGCCGAGGTGTGGGGGATGGGCCTAGGGGCTTTCCGCTGCTGGGCCTTCGGCCCGGAGCGGGTTATCGGCTCCGGCTCGGGGAGTTTCTCAGGGGATGCCTCCGGTTCGGTCTTCGGAGTCTTCCACGGCAACACTGCGGACTTGCTGCGGGCTCCGGCTACAGGTTGGCCCGCTTGGGCGGGGACGCTGGGTACTGCTACCGGTTGCGGTGGTAGCAGGCCTAGTGGCGGGGTCACGGCCTCCGGGACGGGTGGCGAGGGAGGCAGCGAAGGGAGAGGGCTTGGACCGGGCCCCACAGCCACGATGACCGGCCCCTCAAGGACGTTGGGACGTGGGTCACTCACCCTCCCTTTCTCCGCTTCCTCCTCGCGTCTCCGCACGGTGGCTACAACGTCCGCCATGTCGGCCTCCCACTCCTCCATGAGGAGCTGCATCTTCACCTGCAGCCTTTGGTAGAGCTGCGCGGTCCGGATCTCCACCCACGCCGCGGTTCCAGGCGCGGGGGGCACGGTGTCGCGGGACGGCATCCACATGACGGCTGGTTCGTTTGTTTCCAGGAACGGGATATTTGCAGAGTCCTGGCGTCCCTGCTTTTATAGCCGCAGCTACATGCGGCCGGCCGCCATCGCGTCCCCCTTAGCTCTTTCCCGGCCCCTCCTCTCTCGGGGCGGGGTTTTGGCCTTCGCGCCTCTACTGCTCGAGAAGACGCTCGAGCGGGAACTTTTCGCGCCAAAGATGGCGGCTTCTGAAATTTTTCTGCCGGATACCTCCGGCGGTAACAAGGCGCACCTCTACCAGACGGCAGAGCGGTAAGATCCTGTTCGTGACGCCAAGTTGTCGCGGGCGGGGAGGAGGGTGTCAGCACACCGCGCTCACCCCTTCTGCTCGGGTCCGGCAGCTGCTCAGTGGTGGCTCGAGCGGTGGGCCGGATCCCGGGGTTTCTCGAGCGGCACTCCTCGCCCGTGAGTGAAAGGGGGGTTGTTTGGGGTGTTGGGATAATGTCCGTGACGCCACCCACCGTTGTGGTGATGTGTAGCACCACCGCTGCTCAATGCGGGGATCCCGGGGATGGTGATGGGGAGCAGCCAGGTGTTGTGTTGCCCCTCCGTGGGTAGGGGTTGGTGATCCCGGGGCCCGGTGATGGCTTGTGAGGTGCAGGGCCTGGTGGGCGCAGGGACGCGGGGGCAGCGCTGTGCCTTGCGGCACTATGGTACTCACTCAGCCTGAGACTTGGACACAGTTTGTACGGTAAACCAAACGGCTGGTAGGACGGTCCCACCGACGGTTCACGGTGCTGCGGTTCCCTGCAGTTGACGGTGATGGTCACTCTTCCCTGCACCTATGTTAAGTCTATTGGTAGCGATGGATTCCCACCGGTTACCCGCTCCCCGACTACAATCTGGGCCGGAGGAGCTCCACACTTTGCCCGCAGGCGCCGGCCCTGGGAAACTGGTGCCTTGGCGGTGGCGGTGTTTCCCCGTTGTGGTTGGACCTTTGCCGTCAATCAGGACTTGCTTGCTGGGAGATCTACGTCTCCTTCACTAACGGATTTAGCAATTTACAGCGACTCCAAGCCTTGCTGGGATCCGAAAAGCCCCTGCTCTGGTGCTGACTGCCCTTTGTATCCGCTCCAGACCACCGGGCACACAGCCAACGGGGTCCTTCCAGTAACCTCCAGACAGTCCCACTCCAGACCTTCACTGCCGTCTGCTGACCTTGCTGATTCCGTCTGGGCACACAGCCACAGACCAACTTCAGGCTTTCTGTCACTTCTCTTACTTCCCTAGTTGTCCACTCCTCACTCAAGCTCTCCCTGAGCTGAACTTCACTCTTGCCCTGCCTGGGCTAATCTCCTGGTACTTCCTGCCTCCAGACCTGTGATCTCCTTGGTGGGCGGAGCCAACCGCCTGGCCCACCCCCTGGTGTGAATCATCAGCCTCTGGAGGAAGGCAACAAGGATTTGTAGGTTAGCTGGTGTACCTGCAGGGAATGTGGGGTGTGTGTGTTGTTGTGACCTGTGTCCCCTGGCTTGCCCAGGGCGACACACAGTCACTGCTGTGCAGCTGGGAAGCTGAGAGTGCCCTTGCCGGGGGAGGCGCGCAGGACAGCACAATGATGCCAGTACAGGCGTTACAACTATTTTGGGGGTTCGTGTGACTTTTTATTCCATTTTTGCAAGATGGGCAAAGTGACTTAAAAAAAACCCTCAATCCTGCTTTTTGTTGTTGTTTATTTAACATTGTTCACTTTACAGGTTAAATAATTTAAAGCAAATAAATGAGCTGGAACACATGTTGGTATAAGTGCAGCGTGTAGGTGTATGTTCACACTGTGGCCATTGACAGACATAACCTAGGATTAAAACAAAATGTGCCGATACCCTGTGGTAAGTAAATAAACAGTAATAGTACATGTAAATAATATAATAGACGTATTTTTACAGTATTTTGATAAAAAAAACTGAAAGCCATCCCTCCCCCAACATAGTGTCAACAAAGTATTCTATGTTATTTACTTATGTTCTGTCCTTGTCAACATAATATCCTGCAAAACCGATACAGAATAAGTAGGAAGAATCTATTTTTTCATTTTCTTTTCTGGATTTGGAGTATGGCATCATTTAAGAGTTTATGGATATTGTCACGCTAGGTACGGGGAAGTACCAAGCAAACAGCGAATGGTAAGGGAAGGGGACCCCTGTGTTTTGGGAAGGGGGAGATGATTACCCCTGACCAAACCTACTGCTGGTCCCTGAGATCCCTCACCACCTTCAATAAGTTCTGCACCTATGCGCCAAGCCGGATACCTGACCCTAGATATCCCTAGTGCTGGACCCTAAATAGGGAATGGGTGGGATGAGCTCTTCGTCAACCCCCTAAATACTATAGAAGACACAAGGAGGACACACAGGGGGAAAAAGCATGAACTACTTGTCCATAGATGACTCAAGCAGGTGTTCAGCAAAGCCTGGGGTCCCTCACCACCCTAGATAGAGTCTGTACCCATGCGTTGAGCTGGATACCTGACCCTAGGTATCCCTAGTGCTGGACCCTTAATAGGAAACCGGTGGGATGAGCACTTCATCAATCCCACTAAACGCTAAAGGAAGACACAAAGGGGAAAAAGCATGAACTACTTATCCACAGATGACTCAGGTAGAAGTTCAACAAAGCTTCAGCAATGATACCACAGATGGGAGCAAGCCACCTGCTTGCAACCAGAGCTAGAGTGAACTGAATAGTATGACCAGCACCAGTCCTGGTAAGAAGGGAGTATTTAAGCATCAAGACAATACTGATGATTACTAGCTGGGTGGAAGGAGAGCTCCTGCTGGGTTCAAAATGGGGAGTGATAAAAATCCAGCAGGAAAGCTACCTATACCAATGTATACTGACAGCAGGAACAATGGAAAGTCAGGGAGCATTCTGCTCAGCCAAACACTGTGACCTTCTATGGCCAGAAACCACGTGACACATCCATGATAGATATGTTCGCATGTGCAAAAGGCTTTGTTAAGTGTTCAATAATTTTTGATGAGAAAAATTGAGTTGCATGCAATGGATTCCATCTAGCACTGGTTGTATATGTTTTACAATGAATTTTCCATTGCAACAGTGGCCCTTCATGCATTTTTTGTCTTAGGCTGTTGGGGGTATTTGATAATTGAGTGGTGTTAGGTATACCCAGGTGCATTTGAGAGCTCTGTTCTCAGGATAGATGGGGATCCTGCTGTTGGACCTATAGAGTTAAGCAATAGATCAAATATAATTAGACTTTAAACAAAGATTACTTGTAATTAGTCAATAAAGAGAAAGAAAAAAAGACGACATCAAAAGCAAAAAAAATTCTGTGATAAAACTTTATTGTTGATGCAGTTTGAAAGTCCTTCAAGCTCTCTCCATCTCTGAGCAGGGATTTTTTTTATGTGACCGGGGGGAAATGCAGTTTCAACTTCAGAATCTGTTACTTTTCCAGTGAATATTCAGGATAAAGATCTTTAAGCATCTGTAAATGTACAGAAAAGTAACATCCCAGCAAAGAGTTAATAATCAAACTGTACAATCAAAGCTCAGTAAATTTGCATCTAACTAAGAAGTTGATGAGAATGCTGGAAACAGACACACACATTACGCGGCTCTCGAAGAGCGAGTTTCCTTTGATGTCAACTTTTAGCATAAATTCTCTTTTCAATTTCTGAGAGTCCTCAGTGTTTGTGATGAGAAGACTTTGAGAAGCGAGAAGATAAGAGGAAGATATAAAGGCAGATATGCTATAGTCCTTCATTCCACTTACAGTCATATCTCGCGCAGTCATTTGCAGAAACCAATAAACTGACAATGATAACTCGGAACGGTTCCCTCCCTGTCGAAGAGAGGAAACGGGGAGGATTTTACATTGATAAGTAGATTGTATAATCTCTCGTGATCTGCAAACGTATACGTTACGACAAGGTGATAAGTGATTTTCATCGCGTTCAACTAGTCACGCATAGAGCATGTCAGAGCGTAATTTGATCATAAGTTAAAGGTAAAACAATTTAATATCTTAGCCCTAATACAGGGCATGACGGAGGAAAGCGAAGAGCTGGAGGAGTTATGGACTAGCACTAGAAGTCCCAGAGAGGAGTCATTTAACACTTCTACCTTTGGAACCCAGAGACGGGTCGAATGACCTGAAGGATTTTAGCTAACATCCTATAATCACCGTCTTTTGTTCTGTAATTAAGGCCATTACTGTCGCACCACAGGAGGTTGTTGTTTTCCATTGAGTTTAGCCATTTAGTTTCTAGTTAGTTCTATTCAGTTTGGACTAAGGGTCATTTGACCCTCTTTCGGGACTTCAGGGGGGAGCTCGAAATTTCTGGGACTTCTGGTGCTAGAGAGACAGTTTCACTGCTGAAACATATTGTCACGCTAGGCACGGGGAAGTATCAAGAGAATGGCGAAAGGGAAGGGAAACTGTCATGATCCAGCTGTGTTTTTTACCAGCTCCAGCCTGGTCATGTCAGGGGTTAACTTCCCCTCTCTCATTCAGGATCCCGGAACGCTATATCTGGGTGCTGCACCTATGGTTCAGCGCCAGTGATAGTTCTGCCTTGCAGCGTGTATACTGGCTCTGGTGAGCCTTCCCGATCTGTCCTGCCTCCCTGCTATTGTGTCCTGACCTGAACCCTCCCCTGTTCGTCTGCCCATCTCATTCCCTGACTACCCGCTACTGTGTACTGTCTTCCTGTGGCCTAATCAGTTTGTCCTCCTCCCTTATCTGTATTTGGACTTCCCGGCTGCTGACCTGTGTCATCGCTCCTGACCCCAGCATTTATTTTTCCCCTTTGGTTTGTACGTTACTCTTTGGGTTTGCTAGCTCTCTCACCCCGATTTATCTCTCCCTGGGCTTCTGTCTTAGACCCCATGCTGCTGACTCAGATTACTGATTACTCTGCTGGCCCCTAGTGGTTTCTTGCTAAACTGCACTCTGAAGCTACATTATCTGTGGCTTCAGTAACTTCAGTAGTGCAGTGTGACAGAAACTCTGTGTGTAGGGAAGAGGAAGATGGTGACCCCAGACCAAACCTACTGCTCGTCCCTGGGGTCCCTCACCACCCTAGATAGGTTCAGCACCTATGTGCCGAGCCAGATATCTGACCCTAGGTATCCCTAGTGCTGGACACTAAATAAGGAATGGATGGGATAAGCTCTTCGTTAACCCCCACTAAACACTATAGAAGACACAAAGAGGACGCACAGCGGAAAGTGCATGAACTACTTATCCACAGATGACTCAGGTAGAAGTTCAGCAAAGTAACAGCAACGATACTACAAATGAGTACAAGCCACCTGCTTGCAACCAGATCTGAATGAACTTAATAATATCACCAGAACCAGTCCAGGGAGTATTTAAGCTCCAAGAGAATACTGATAATCAGCAGTTTGGTGGATTGTGAGTTCCTGCTGGGTCCAAAATGGAGAGAGATGAATCCAGCAGGAAAGGTACCTATACCAATGAATACTGACAGTAGGAACAATGGAAAGTCAGGGAGCATTCTGTGCGGCCAAACGCTGTGACCTGTAGTTAACAGGACAATTTGATATATATTTAGAGACAATAGAGACCTCAAAATTTCCTTTTACATCTGTTCATTAAATGGGTGGTCCAAAATGCAACTAAAGGGTGCTTTACACGCTGCGACATTGCTAGCGATCTCGTTGGCGATGTGACACGCCAGATCGCAGATGCGATCTGCCGAGATCACACATAGGTCATTTTTATAGCAGCGGTCTGTGATCTGGCATGTCACATCGCTAATGAGATCGCTAGCGATGTTGCAGCGTGTAAAGCACCCTTTAGTTTTCGTCCTAAAGCCCTATCTATTTAATGCCATAAAATCTAAATTATTTTCTAATATACTTCAATTAAAACTTCATTATCATTCTCCACTATACTATTTAACTGCTTTTTTTGTCCTACTTTATTTCTGATGATGCTTTGTTTCAGAATCACAGTGCATGCTGGGATTTTCAAACAATGTATCATCAGGAGGTAGAGGCTGAGGGCACTGTCACAGCCTCCCTGAAGCAAAGCATGATTAGTAACATGGGTTTATGGGGCTGGGCTAGTCCCTGCTCTGTCACTGTGAAATGTGAACAATGACAGCGCACTCTCTTGCCAGCTCAGATCAGCAGTAACGAGCTGGCAACAGAGCACATTGTCAGAATATGGGGAATGCAGAGACGAGTGATGTAATGTGGGGGTGATGTTGGTCTCTGCATGATGGGTATTCTTTCAACACACCAGTGCACACACAGTCTTGCTGGCTCATTAGTGCTGACATGAGCAAGCAACAGAGTGCACTGTCATTGTACACATCACACAGTGCACATTGTGCATGGACTAGCCCAGCCCCTGGAACGAGCATCACTTATGACGCTTTGTTCCAGGGAGGAGGAAGAGGTTGCAGCAGTAAATACAGCCCTTGCTCCCTGATGATGCTTTGTTTGAGTATTTCAGCATGCACTGGGATTCTCAAAAGGAGTATCATCAAAAAGGAATTTATTTAAAAAAAAGCACTTAGTGCGGGAAGGACAGGAACTGGGGTTTTTTAAGTTTGTTAGAAAATAGTTTAGATTATAAGATTAGATAGAGAGGGATTTAGGAAGAAAATTAAGTTGGATTTTGGACCACCCCTTTAACAAATGTGATGCTCCTGGGTCTAAATGTAAAAGTTGTAACCAGGCCAAAGGTGGGATTCAGTCAATTGTCTCCAGTTTGGGGGAACTGATTGTTAAAATTACAACCGTTTCCTGAATCAAAAGAAGCAGCTCTCCAACTCAGTTCTGGACGCCCATCGGTTTCAACTGATTGTGAGTCCTCAGATGCATATTCAGCTGAAATATATCATGGTGCAGGAATCCCTTCACCGCAATAGATAAAATTGCCTCCAAACTGTCAGAGGCCAATAGCTGATGTCAGTGCGCACGCCACCGGTGTATGACATCCTGGCCATTTGCTGGCACATCTGAGCCACAAAAGCAAGAAGACAACACTACTGAACTGGGTACGGGTAAAAATAATCTTTTTTTTGTATTTCATTACAAAAGAGCAGCCATATGGGGGACATATGGGGACCAGAATGGAATACATATAAGGACTAGGATGAATTATATGGGGACCAGGTTGGATGACATATGGGGATGAAGATGGGGGATTATATGGGGATCAGGATGGATGACATATGGGGACTAGGATGGGGGACATTACTATATAAAATGGTCAGGATGGGGGACATTACAGGAATGGGGCCAGGATGGAGGACATTATTACAGGATGGGTACATAATTACAAAAGGGGGTCAGGACTAGAGATGAGCGAACCGGTCCCGGTTCGGCTCGAGGCCGGTTCGCCGAACGGGGGTCCCGTTCGAGTTCGGCTCGTCGAACGTTCGACGAACCGAACTCGAACGTATAGGCTAGAATGGGAGGCAATCACAAACACAGAAAGATGCATTATAAATGTACACAAACAGTTAATAAACATTGCCATAACACTTACCGGTCCCCGCGATCCCTTCTGCACTCTGTCTCCTGCCGCTATTCCATCCGATGATCGCTTAATCCTCCCGGTGACCTGCACTGCCAGCAGAGATGCAGGACCTATCGTGACGTCAAAATAGCCATGTGACCAGTCACGTGGCTATTATCTCATTGGCTACAGACTGGTCACATGACTATGACACATCATGTAGGACCTGCGAGTGCATCTCTCCGGTACACGGTGCACATATGTGTATCGCCGTGTACCGGCGACATGCTCTAGCACACGGTCGACTCCCCGTTCCGTTAGGGACCGGCTGACACAGCCGGTCATTAACGGAGATCACCGTTGCCATAGCAACGGAGCTAACCGCGGCTCCGAGAGCACCGTTGCTATGGTAACGCGTCTGTCAGCGTTACCGCTGTTACCGCTGACAGCCAGCACTGATCACTCACGGAGTGAAGGCTGCACGCTGGTTCACGATTGTAGTGAGGATTGTAGTGAGGATGAGGTTCCCCAGACCCAAGTGATGGGCTGGTGAACCTCATCCTCACTACAATCGTCACTACTACTACACTAGAAAGAAAGAAGACAGAAGAGCAGGATCGTGGAGGGCTGACAGGGGGTAATAAAGATGGAGTCTCTAATGTGTCTGTGTATTTTTTTCTATTAAAGTATTTTTTCTCTGTGTGGTGTTTTTTTTAACCCTTTATTGGAGATTCTTAATGGCCGGGTCAAACGTGCCTGACATTAAGAATCTCTGGCTTAATACTGGCTAGTAAAACAAAGCCAGTATTAACTCATGATTACCCAACAAGCCACCCGGCTCCAGGGCTGTTGGAAGAGTTGGATACAGCGCCAGATGATGGCGCTTCTATGAGAGCGCCATTTTCTGGGACGGCTGCGGACTGAAATCCGCAGTAGAGGCGCCCAGAAACCTCGGGCTAACCTGTGCTGCGGATTCCAATCCCCAGCTGCCTAGTTGTACCCGGCTGGACACAAAAATGGGGCGAAGCCCACGTCATTTGTTTTTTAATTATTTCATGAAATAAGTGAAATAATTAAAAAAAACGGGCTTCCCTATATTTTTGGTTCCCAGCCGGGTACAAATAGGCAACTGGGGGTTGGAGGCAGCCCGTGGCTGCCTGCTGTACCTGGCTAGCATACAAAAATATGGCGAAGCCCACGTCATTTTTTTGGCGGGCAAAAAAATTCTGCATACAGTCCTGGATGGATAATGGAAAGGGAAATCACCAGCACTTGAATCCAGGCAAATTTCTTAAAATGAAAAATTCTTTATTTTCGTGTCATTAAAAGTCCATAAAATGGTGGTTATGCCCTGTAACAGAGAGGACGCGTTTCGAACGTCTAGTTCTTATTCAATCTCTACACCAACTAGTCAACGGATTGTTTAAAAAGGGGGCTAAACCCAACCACATGATCAATGGTAACAAGGAGCATGGTGTCTGCTAAGAAATTAACTCTATATGGTAAACTCATTTACATTTCAATATATACATTTGAGACATGTCCATATATATACAACAAGTTTAATAAGCAAACATTATTTCATTCCTTTTATTCAAACCTTGAGGAAATCTTGTACCCATTAAAAAAATCCATTTTATTTCTCTTTGGAAAAGTATATCCCTTAAATTTCCGCCTCTTTTAGGTAATTTAATTTTTTCAATGGCATTAACTTTCATGCCATTGAAATTGCCAGCATGTGCGTCCCGAAAATGTTGGGACGCACCCGACAATTTTCTGGTAGTGGCATTGTTCACATCGTAGATGTGTTCTGATATTCTTTTTTTAAGGGATCTACAAGTGCTGCCTATATATTGTAGTTGGCAGATCGTACAAGATATCAGGTATTTCAGAATATCATGAAGAATATCGTCAGTAGCTAGAATCGGTAAGTATTTTTTAATGATTTTAATTACTTCATGATAGTAAAAGGGAGTTCCCTGAAATGGGCTTCCTATACAGCCCATTTCAGGGAACTCCCTTTTACATGCGGGGAGTTGCCACCCCAAACATGTTATTAATAACATCCCTACTGGGGAATTTATCCGTGCCAAGAGGTGTTGTACTACTGAAACTGGTTTTGAGACGGAATGTAACATCATAGAAAAAAGATTCTTAGCTAGAGGATACAGTTCTAAAAATCTTGAGAAAGCTAAAATTAAAGCTAATACCAAAAGTAGATCACAATATTTGGAAATGAACAGAATTAACCCCCAAAAGGAATCACAAGTGGTTTTTTCCACAATGTATAGTAAAAACTATCATGAAGTAATTAAAATCATTAAAAAATACTTACCGATTCTAGCTACTGACGATATTCTTCATGATATTCTGAAAGAGGGGGTTAAGTTTGTTTCAAAAAGAAATAGTACCTTAGGATCTGTATTATCACCTAGCGACCATACTAATAGGTGCGACTTTTCCAACGGAAAAGAAAAAAACACTGGCAGTTGGTTGTCCACTACAGGTTCTTATAAATGTGGCCATAAAGCTTGCGGTCTTTGTAAATACATGTCAAATACCAAAAACTTTACCTCATATACAGATAAAAAAACCTATGAAATTACGTCCCTAATAAACTGCAGCTCAGATCATGTAGTTTACCTGATATCTTGTACGATCTGCCAACTACAATATATAGGCAGCACTTGTAGATCCCTTAAAAAAAGAATATCAGAACACATCTACGATGTGAACAATGCCACTACCAGAAAATTGTCGGGTGCGTCCCAACATTTTCGGGACGCACATGCTGGCAATTTCAATGGCATGAAAGTTAATGCCATTGAAAAAATTAAATTACCTAAAAGAGGCGGAAATTTAAGGGATATACTTTTCCAAAGAGAAATAAAATGGATTTTTTTAATGGGTACAAGATTTCCTCAAGGTTTGAATAAAAGGAATGAAATAATGTTTGCTTATTAAACTTGTTGTATATATATGGACATGTCTCAAATGTATATATTGAAATGTAAATGAGTTTACCATATAAAGTTAATTTCTTAGCAGACACCATGCTCCTTGTTACCATTGATCATGTGGTTGGGTTTAGCCCCCTTTTTAAACAATCCGTTGACTGGTTGGTGTAGAGATTGAATAAGAACTAGACGTTCGAAACGCGTCCTCTCTGTTACAGGGCATAACCACCATTTTATGGACTTTTAATGACACGAAAATAAAGAATTTTTCATTTTAAGAAATTTGCCTGGATTCAAGTGCTGGTGATTTCCCTTTCCATTATTGCTACAAGGACTGGCTACTCCTTTCTTCTCCGTGCACTATCCATGGCTTCTGGGTGTTTCCAGATTAGGTGAGCCGGAAAATCTCTTTTTCCTAGTCCTGGATGGAGTATGCTGAGCCTTGTAGTTCTGCAGCTGCTGTCTGCTCTTCTCCATACAGATAGACAGCAGCTGCAGAACTACAAGGCTCAGCATACTCCATCCAGGACTGTATGCAGAAGTTTTTTGCCCCCTGAAAAAATTATGTGGGCTTCGCCATATTTTTCTATGCTAGCCAGGTACAGCAGGCAGGTACGGCTGCCCCCAACCCCCAGTTGCCTATTTGTACCCGGCTGGGAACCAAAAATAAAGGGAAGCCCTTTTTTTATTATTTCATGAATTTCATGAAATAATTAGAAAACAAATGACGTAGGCTTCGCCCCATTTTTGTGTCCAGCCAGGTACAACTGGGCAGCTGGGGATTGGAATCCGCAGCACAGGTTGGCCTGAGCTTTCTGGGCCCCACTGCTGCGAATTGCAGTCTGCAGCCGCCTCAGAAAATGGCATTTTCATAGAAGCGCCATATTCTAGCGCTGTATCCAACTCTTCCAGCACCTGCCTGCTATACCTGGCTAGCATACAAAAATATGGCGAAGCTCACGTCCTTTTTTTGTAGTTTTTTGGCAAAAAAAATAAAAAATGCTTCCCTGGATTTTCCATTGCCAGTGAAGGTAACACCAAGCAGTGGGGGTTAGCAGCCAGTAGCTGCTTGGATTACCCTTAGCTAGCAATACAAAAAATGCAGCGGGAGCCCATATATATTTTTTTTAATTATTTATTTAAATAACTAAAAATAAAATGGGCTTCCCTGTATTTTGATTCAGGACATCACAGTGCTGTAAAAATAAATCTTTAAAAAAATGACGTAGCGCTCCGCGGTATTTTTGATTCTCAGCGCAGATAAAGCAGACAGCTATGGGTTGCCACCCCCATCTGCCTGCCGTTACCTTGGTTGGCAATCAAAATACAGGGAAGCCCATTAATTTTTTCTATTTAAAAAATAGTTAAAAAAAAAAATGACGTTGGGTCCCCCCATTTTTGATAGCCAGCTAGGGTAAAGCAGACGGCTGTAGCCTGAAAACCACAGCTGGCAGCTTTACCGTGGTTGGGGATCCAATGTGGAGGTCCCCTCAGGCTCTTTTTTATAATTATTTTATAAATATTAATAATTACACAATAAAAGTAGGGTCCCCCCCAAATTGGATCACCAGCCAAGGTAAAGCGGACAGCTGTGGTCTGGTATTCTCAGGGTGGAAAGGTCCATAGTTATTGGGCCTTCACAGCCTAAAAATAGCAGGCCGCAGGCACCCCAGACGTGGCGCATCCACTAGATGCGCCAATCCTGGCGCTTCACCCCAGCTCATCCCGTGCCCTGGTGCAGTGGCAAACGGGGTAATAAATCGGGTTGATACTAGCTGTAAAGTCACCTGAGATCAAGCCCAGCAGTTTGTGATGTCATGGCGTCTATTAGATACCCAACATCATAAACTGTCAGTACTAACAAAAAAAAAATCGACAAAAGAAATTTATTTGAAAAAACAGTCCCCAAAACATTTCCTCTTTCACCAATTTATTGTAAGAAAAAAAATAAAGGGGTCCCACGACGACTCTGGACCGTCTAGAATATGGGGGAGAGACACTCAGGAAACGTATCCCCCATTTTCTAGGAGTGCGGACCCTTCATGTGAGGAGTGTGGGTGCAATGAATCTGCACTCACTCTCCCCGGGTCCACAGCAGCAGAGTCCATGTCGTAATGGTTGCTACCAAAGCTGCAATGCCCTGCTCATGAGGTAAGGGCATGCCTAATCAGGAGAACTACTGTAGAGGAAGCTCTGCTCACTGGTATATAGGTGCTCAGAGGTAATAATAGATAAAATTAGTGAGTAACCTCGGCACTCTAAATCTCCCAGACTAAGTCAGTAAGTCACAATGGATAGTAATGCAAAATCACTCTTTATTGGTCCGTATTAAGAAAAAAAAATTTTTCATAAGCATATATGTTTTTGTCCAAAACAAGTTACAAATGATGTTTCGGCCTGAGCCTTCGTCAGATTGGACTTATCTGCATGTAATCATGAAAAATGACAATAATCAGTATCACATAAGAGTGAGAGAACAATAACATAAACTCGAACAATGTAGAGGTACAATTGGGATGCAGCAAAAAAATTGCAACACAGCAAGAAATGAAACACATGATACAAATGTCATAATACAGTACAAGGACAATATAGTAATGACAAATATGGGGTCAGAGTAGACTTAGACAGCTCTGGTACGAAAGAGATGTCAATCATAAAGTAACATGTGCAGTAGGTGTAGAGCTACAGTATGCATGGCAGAGCTAATGGGTAGACCGACAATAGAAAAAGAACGGAGAAAAAGTGGAGAAAAAGTGGAGAAAAAGTGGAGAAAAAGTGGAGAAAAAGTGGAGATTAAGAGGAGAAAAAGTGGAGCATAAGAGGAGAAAAAGTGGAGAAAAAGTGGAGAAAAAAGTTGAGAAAAAGTTGAGAAAAAGTGGAGAAAAAGTGGAGAAAAAGTGGAGATTAAGAGGAGAAAAAGTGGAGCATAAGAGGAGAAAAAGTGG
This sequence comes from Anomaloglossus baeobatrachus, assembly GCF_048569485.1. Taxonomy (NCBI): domain Eukaryota; kingdom Metazoa; phylum Chordata; class Amphibia; order Anura; family Aromobatidae; genus Anomaloglossus; species Anomaloglossus baeobatrachus. Next base: position 20,740,707 of record NC_134360.1, read on the forward strand.
AGAAAAAGTGGAGAAAAAGTGGAGCATAAGAGGAGAAAAAGTGGAGAAAAAGTGGAGAAAAAGTGGAGAAAAAGTGGAGAAAAAGTGGAGAAAAAAGTGGAGAAAAAAGTGGAGAAAAAGTGGAGAAAAAAGTGGAGAAAAAGTGGAGAAAAAGTGGAGAATAAGAGGAGAAAAAGTGGAGAATAAGTGGAGAAAAAAAATGGAGAAAAAGTGGAGAAAAAGTGGAGAAAAAGTGGAGAATAAGAGGAGAAAAAGTGGAGAATAAGTGGAGAAAAAAAATGGAGAAAAAGTGGAGAAAAAGTGGAGAAAAAAATGTAGAAAAAGTGGAGCACCCTTTGGTACCTTTCATGTGGCACTAAGGGGTGCTTATCTTTGTATTTAGCCAAAAAAAATGAAAAAAAAAATGACGTAGGGTTCCCCCTAGTTTTGTAGCCAGCTAGGGTAAAGCAGACGGCTGCAGCCTGCAGACCACAGCTGGCAACCTCACCTTGGCTGGTAATCCAAAACTGAGGGCACCCCACGCTGTTATTTTAAATTAAATAAATAATTAAAAAAAAAAACACGTAGGGGTCCCCCAAAATTGGATCACCAGCCAAGGTAAAGCAGACAGCTGGGGCCTGATATTCTCAGACTAGGGAGGTCCATGGTTATTGGAATCTCCCCAGCCTAAAAATAGCAGGCCGCAGCCGCCCCAGAAGTGGCGCATCCATTAGATGCGCCAATCCTGGTGCTTCGCCCCAGCTCATCCCGCGCCCTGGTGCGGCGGCAAACGGGGTAATATATGGGGTTAATACCAGATGTGTAATGTCACCTGGCATCAAGCCCTGGGGTTGGTGAGGTCAGGCGTCTATCAGATACCCGACATCACCAACCCAGTCAGTAATAAAAAAAAAATAGACGACAAACACATTTTTATTTGAAAAAACACTCCCCAAAACATTCCCTCTTTAACCAATTTATTAGAAAGAAAAACAAATCCAGGTCTGGTGTAATCCAAGGGGTTGCCATGACGATCCACACTGTCCCAGTCAATGAAGAGCAGGATGTTCCCCATTGGCTGGGAGAGCAGTGCAGTGACCTGAGCTAACATCAATGGGTCAGCCCAGGTCACTGCAGGGCATGACAAGTGCTGCTGTCAGCGAGGTACATTACCTGCGCTGATCTCCAGCACTGCCGACAGCCCCTGTCACTGAGTTCAATCACCGGCGCCTTACCCTCAAGTATCGCGAGAGGTCCGTGACGTCACCGCTAGTCAGTCTCGGGTCGGAAGCGAGAGGTGATGTGACAAGCGGCGGCCATGGAGGACAGTGACAGCGCTGAGGTCGGGATGGCGGGACTTCATCACCGCAGGTAAGCCGAGCGGGGGGGGGGGTTTGTGTGTGTGTGTGTGTGTGTGTATGTGTGTGTGTGTGTGTGTGTGTGTGTATGTATGTATGTGTACATGCCGCGGGCAGGAGGGGGCGGAGCGAGCTGAGCGGGAAAGTGTGGGCTTCCTGCACATGACTAAGATAAACATCGGGTTACTAACCAAAGCGTTTTGCTTGGATACCCGATGTTTATCTTGGTTACCAGCTTCTGGCAAGCTGCCAGCGATGGCTCCTGCACACTGTAGCTGTAAAAAGCCCTGCTTTTTGCTGCTAGAACCGTTCTCGAACGTATCTAGAACTATCGAGCTTTTGCAAAAAGCTCGAGTTCTAGTTCGAACTCGAACAGCCCCAAAAATCACTCGAGCTTAGAACTGGAGAACCTGGAACCGCGAACCGCGCTCAACTCTAGTCAGGACAAAGAAAATTATTTCAGCAAGGTGCCAGAATGAGTGACATAATCACTACATGGTGGCCAGAATAAGGAACATTATTTTATGATGGCAAGTGGGCTACATAATTACTGTAGGTACCAATTAGGTGACATGATCACTGCTGTGATCTATTTCACTTTTATGGATACTGTTTTCCATGGGAAGGTCCTGTATGTCATATTATTTAGTCACTATGTGGTGGTAAAATATGGTCTGGTCATGATGTGATGGTATTTGGCCTATGTATGTAGTATTATTTAGTCACTATGTGGTGCTAATATGTGGTCTGGTCATGGTATAGTGTAGTGGTATTTGTCCTATGTATGTGGTATTATTTAGTCACTATGTGATGGTAAAATGTGGTTTGATCATGGTGTGTGGTATTTGTCCTATGCATGTTATATTCTTTAGTCACTATGTAGTGTTGATATTTGGTCTGGTCATGGTATGGTGTGGGCAGAGGCGTAACTAACGCGGTCGCAGGGGTCGCCATTGCGACCGGGCCCGTAGGGTTAGGGGCCCGCGCTGCAGATCAGCAGCCTGTCAGTGAGAGGCGCTGCGCTGTTCCTGCATTTTCAGTAGAAGCGGCCGGGCAGCGTGAGCTGCGCCCCCTTCAGTCTCTGCATGTGATTACTGTACACTGTGGTGCCGGCCTCTGCAGGAGATACTGTAATATGAGGTGAGGGCAGCAGTGACCGGCACATGTTTGTGAGGCAGCATTATTACGTGCCTCTCCGTCCCAGCAGCGCAGGCTGGATATACTCTGCCTCCCTTCCATCTCTCTGTGCAGTCACCGACAGCGTCTGATCGTTTATTTACTGATGTGCGATCATGTGGAGAGGGGTGAGCTGTATGGCAGGAAAGTTTATCTGACCTTCTTTACATTCTATGTTATCTTGGACACTTTGGGATTTGGGGGGGGGATGAGGCTGATCAGGTGATTGGGGCCATCCCACAGAATCAGGCACAATGTGAGCAGAGGGGGGGGAGTGTTTGCAGCAGTTTGATGAAAGCCGCACAGCCAGGTCCTGTATCTAAATCCAGCTAAATTACTGTGCACTGCTCTGCTACATACACAGATGCCCTTGTGCACATGTGACTTTTTTCATGCGTCTTTCCTTGCTTTTTTAATCGATAAAAGCAAGGAAAAATCCTCTCGGCAAAGTCTGAGAATCGTGACTTGCTGTGCCCGTGCTGTTTCTTGCCCTTTTTGTTACTGAAAAAAGAAGCAGCGTGTCAGTTGTTTCTGCATTTTTTTTTCCCTGCTTTTTCACCAATTGAGTTCAATTGAGTCAGTGAAAAATGCAGGAAAAAACGCATGTGTAATGCCCACGTTGAATATTTGTGTTCTATGCTTTTTTGATGTCACTGGGGCTCCCTGCAGCCATTTCCTTATCTCAGTCTTTACTGCAGGACATTGCTTCTGGGAAGTCCGGTGATATCACAAGGTGAATCGAGTTCATGCCTGCGGATCACTGGGGAGTCCTGCAGATCCGCCGCCATGAACTCAGTTCACCTTGTGATGTCACCAGGGTTTCCTGCACCTAGGCCTTGTGGTCTTTACCACGGGACCTTGTTGCAGGGAACTCTGGTGACGTAGGTGCCCTGGTTTGTGAGGCGATCCATACCTCAGTTATCCAGGGTCATCATGGTGATGACCCAGGGTTGCCATGGCAGTGATCGGATCCCTGTGATTGCACTACAGGGACCCGATCGCCAGAGAGGGGTAAGCGATTCCTCTCCCTGCCTCCTGAATGTAGCACTCACACTGATTGCAGCATTTAGGGGGTTAAACTGCCGAGAGCGGCGCGGGTACTGCTCCTGGCAGCGAGAGCCAGGACCTGGCGACCGCGGGGGTACAGCGCTTGAACCCCCATGATTGCCATGACTAAAAAACGCTCAAAAAGAAGTAGGTGAAAAAACACGCAAACGCAACAAAAAATGCTCGTTTTTTTCAGTTGCTTTTTTTCGTTCCAAACATGTCTTTTTATGTGTAGATTTTCTGCACATAAAAACGCAATGTAGGCACATGGCCTAAAGTAGATTTGATGCAGTATGTCCTGGGAGGGTGCTTTATCTTTACAATACGTGAGCTGACTTCAGCAGCCTATAGTTGGTGGTTGGGGTGAGGAGAGCAGGCAGGGGCCTAACAATCACAGACGCAGAGATTGTTACCAGGCCCAAAGGTACAGGGGACCAGCCGACCCCAGCTCCTACTTCAGCTGGATGAGCGTCTGAGGGCGCACATCCAGCTGAAATGCATCACAGCACATAGACCCGCTGGGTCCCTGCACTGCGATACACGCTGCCGGGCAAACAGTGGCTGGCAGCTGACGTCCATACCCTGACTGGGGGCAGAGCATGGTAGTACTGTCATGCTCTATAGCACGCACTCCAATGTCAGCTGCACGCCACTCCACGCTCGCTACAGAGGACACTGGGTGATGTGGGAGCAGAGGCAAGATGAGTAGAATTTTTTTTAAATTATTTATATTATGCATTAGAGACAGTCCCAGACCATATATACCAGGATGGGGGACATATATATCAGGATGAGGAACATATACTGTATATCAGGATAGGAGACATATATTAAGATGGGCCCAGGATGTGCAACATTTTTACTAGGATCGGCCCAGGATTGGATAAATATATACCAGGATGGGGACGTTCTACCATGTATACCAGGATGGGGAACATGTATACCAGGATGCGGAGATATATACCAGTATGGGGGACATATGTACCAGGATTGGGAACATTACTGCGTAATGAAGGGGCAATTAATATGTCTTTATCGGATTTAAAACGCTACAGGTGCCCATTCATCTGACCAACGTCCGGAGGGGGGCCCAGGTCCACCTTTCGCACCGGGGCCCATCACACTCTAGTTACGCCACTGGGTGTGGGGGTATATGTCTTATGTTTATGGTATTATTTAGTCGCTAGGTGGTGTTAATATGTGGTTTGGTCATGGCATGGTGTGGTGGTATTTCTCCTATGTATGTGGTATTATTTAGTCGCTATGTGTTTGTAATATTTGGTCTGTTCATGGTGTGATGGTATTTGTCCTATGTATGTTGTATTATTTAGTAGCTATGTGGTGGTAATATGTGGTTATTGTATAGTATGGTGGTATTTGTCCTATATATGTGGTATTATTTATTCACTATATGGTGATAATATGTGGTCTGGTCACAGTGTTGCTGTATTTGCCCTTTGAATGTGGTATTATTGTGTCTCTATGTGGTGGTAAAAAGAGATCTGGTTGAAGTGTGGAAATATTTGTCCCCAAATGTGGTATTATTAGGTTTTATAGGCACACCATTGTCCTCCCTAATGGTTGATCAAACAGGAAAATTAAAAAAACTGGAAAGACTAGGGTTGAGCATAAAATACGACCATCTCTAAGATTCATATATACAAAAATATTGGGTCTAGACTAGCCATCAAAATTGTCTGTGTCAAAGGTGCTCAAATAGTTATGTTTCCCCATTTTTCCTGCTTCCAACATATCAACTCCAAGAAGCGACTGTTCATCTGCTACCTCAGATATCCCACCATTTGACAGGGACACAAGATCACCGTTGTCATTCATTTCAACTGTCAGAAGTTTTAATCTTATGGCTGACTAGCGCATATGTATAGAGAAATAAGATGTGAGCAGAAATTAAAATCAGTGAATTTCATCTTTTCTCTTTATTTGCTGTGAATTTTCTTCTCTAGATTGTCGCTGTTCTCATCTAAATCCAGACAAGTCTGAGCAATCATCAATTTTTATTAAATAAAAGGAGGAATATTTAAATGTGCAGAGCATCAGACACCTAGGCAGAGCGCCCGGCATATCTATATCCCATTATATTTCCTACATTACTACTATGGGAGTGATTGATTATTCTGTCTGGGAAGAAAGTGGGTAGATAAAATAAGCAATAAAACCAACAAAATAAGAGATCAGTGCATAGCCATAACCAATAACATAGAAGACTAACATTTTATCCATAGAATGGGAGTTAATAATTGCTGCATAGGCTTAAAGGGAACCGGGCACTTGATCATGCTGCCCAACCCATGGGCAGCATGAATAAGAAACTGGCTGCAGGATTGCAGTGTAATGCTCGCGGCCGATGTAGGGGAAGCGAGCGGGATTAGTGGACCCACTGGACCACAGAGAGGAACCGGGCTTACCCTTTAATAGGAGAGGCCTAACTAAGCACCCAACACAAGGCGGACGCCAGGTTCCACTCCCAGGGCAGTGACCAGGACTGTGGCAGCTGATCCCCATAATAGCTGATGGTACAGATGAAGGCAGGTACAGGTGAGAAGACCGGGGAAGACAGGCAGGCAGGTATGGATGGACAGGTATGGTGGGCACAGCAGGGACAGACAGGTATGGGAAGACATCTACAGGGTGACGGACACTGGGATAACAGGACCTGACAACTAGCTAGCTAGCAGACTGAGACACTGACTAACCAAAAGTGTTGTGCAGGCACCTCCCCTAATGGGAGGATGCCTTAAATATATAATGCCTCTCAGCCATAGAGGAGGATCTGTGTGCGCGTGCATGCCTTAGGTGCATTCCCGGGAACCCTGTGCGGCACATACAGGGTCCAGGAGGGGAGGAAGGCAGGAGAGCCCATGGAAGGACGTGCAACAGTAGGGGAGAATGGGACCCGGCCGGGGCAGTGGGTAAGTCCCCGCAGGGACACTGGTGCTACGTGCAGCCTTGTATATTTTTCCCCATAGACGGTGACAAGATTAGTCAACCGCTGCCCCCAGGCAGATGTTTCCAGGTCTAATCTAAGTGACTAACAGGTATCCCTATATTGAAGAGACCTGTCAATCAACTACAGCAATGCAGAGAAAAGCCTTCTGGGGGTGGTGCCGGACTAGTCTTGTCTATTCCTATGGTCCTTCTCCAGATCTTCTGACTATATTTTTTCTGAAATTCTGGAGCACTTCAGAGAAAAATATTCCTGCCTATAGTTGTGCTGCCAGATTCTGATTCATGCATGCTGCCCCTGGTTTGGGCAGTATGAATCAGGTGACAGGTTCCCCTTAATATCACGCCACTTAGGAATGTAGAAATGATAAGGAAACCTTTACAACATTTTAATTGCATTACTTGTATTATGTGCAATCAAACATATTTCTATTGATTTTAATAAAAAGAAAAACTTGAACAGTTTTTTTATTTCCAGCATTCATCGGTGACATAGGTACAGAGGGCGAGAGCGGAGCTAAGGTCAGAATACAAGCCGGGGTCTAAAAGCCAGGAAGTCACATAAGGTTCAGAGTATGAGAGCGAAGCCGAGGTCAGAATACAAGCCGGAGTCTAGAAGCCAGGAAGTCACATAAGGTAAAGAGTATGAGAGCGGAGCTGAGGTCAGAATACTAGCTGGGGTCTGGAAACCAAAAAATCATGTAAGGTACAAAGGGTGAGAGCGGAGCCGAGGTCAGAATACAAGCCAGGGTCTAGAAGCCAGGAAGCCACGTAAGGTACAGAGTATGAGAATGGAGTCGAGGTCAGAATACAAGCCAGAGTCTAGAAGCCAGGAAGTCACGTAAGGTACAGAGTATGAGAACGGAGCTGAGGCCAGAATGCAAGCCGGGGTCTGGAAACCAGGAAGTCATGTAAGGTACAAAGGGCGAGAGCGGAGCCGAGGTCAGAATACAAGCTGGGGTCTAGAAGCCAGGAAGCCACATAAGGTACAGAGTATGAGAGCAGAGCCGAGGCCAGACTAAAAACAGGATTCAGGGAGTAAGGGAGTGAAGTCAGGGATGGGAGATAGACGGAGGAGAGTACCAGGAACGAGGTAGCGGGACAAGATCAAGAAAATCACTCACAGGAACCAGCAACAACAGCTGCGATACCGGAACTATCACTGGCGATGCTCCGGGTGGCGTAACTCCAAAATAAAGCAAAGCAATCACCCGGAACGAGACTATTACGAATAGACCCCTTCCACAGGACTCGACACCAGCTCAAACAGTCCACTGGAGAAACCTACAAAAATGCACATCGGCTTTGCAGGAGAGCTACTAATCAGAATCATGACAACGATCTTCTGTAATATGTAAAATGGTGTCAAACGTTTCGTCGACTCGCGAGAAGTCAGTTACGAATTGTTTGAATTCACCAGGTTCAGCAAATTGCTAAAAATGCAACACAAATTGATTTGCATCAACTTAATTCGCTTGTTACGGGGGGCTGTCTGATAATAAAACCCAAAGGAATATCAGACAGTCAGGGTCCACCGTGCAAAGACTCTGCTGCAGACTATGGCAGAGGATAAGGGGTATATAAGTGTGCCACTGTAAATAGTAATAGCACAAGTGCAGAGTGCAATACCTCTGTTAAACTCACAGAGGAATATAATTAGGAAACAAAGCAATTCCTCCCTTACTTGGAGGGTGTGTGGAATGGTCACTGTTAATGGTCACAGAGACAGAAGCAGAGTGTGAAATGGCACCTACCTAGGTCCGTTCCTTTAGCGGTGCCAGGAGACGGACAGCAGCGTCAGCCGCACAAAGCTCCTACCTGCGTTCGCTCCACTAGTGTGCGAGGACACGAACCACTAGATATGGCACCTGCCTGGGTCCGCTCCACTAGTGGTACAAAAGAGACGGACAGCAGCGTCAGCCGCACAAAGCTCCTACCTGCGTTCGCTCCACTAGTGTGCGAGGTCACGAACCACTAGATATGGTACCTGCCTGGGTCCGCTCCACTAGTGGTGCAAAAGAGACGGACAGCAGCGTAAGCCGCACAAAGCTCTTACCTCTGTTCGCTCCCCTAGTGTGCGAGGATACGAACAACTGCCAGACGCAGTAAAAGGAACGTTACCCTAGCGGCAACGTCCACCTACGAGTAGAATCACAAGTCCCAGCCAGACCATGTGCCTCAGGGACCTGCCTATGTCCGCTCCACTAAGAGGTAAGGATACGGACTGCAGCCGAAGCTGTAAGGTATAAGAACGCTACCCTGCCGGTAGCGCTCACCTAACATAGACAGAGAGATGCCTAGAGGGACGTGCACAGGGCGTCTAGCCTCATGCATGAACCAAAAGGACTGAGCACCGGGCCTTATATAGACTTTGTGCCTCATCTAAGATGGAGGACACCAGAGCCAATCCGCTGCCAGAACTACAGGAATGACGTCACGCTGGCCTATCACCGAGCAAAGCATCACAAGCACATGACCAGCGACCAATCAGCTTAGAAGGTGTCAGAGACATGTGACCTCGTGTCAGCGATGATGTCACCCGCACATGTGCAATGGCTCCAAGATAGGACTTAGTCTCCAGCGCTCACACATGTGCAGTAGCAAGAAATCCGGACATAGTCTCCAGAGCTCGCACATGTGCAGTAGCAAGAAATCCGGACATAGTCTCCAGTGCCACAGGAACCGTAACATTGCTCATCTTTAGGTGTGCAAATAGAAATTGTGTTCCCAAAGCGCTTCAGACCTCGCTAGCCACATATAAGCCAATTCATCTCCATCTTTTGGATAAAATAGCTGTGATATACTATTACCGGCAAACAATCATTGATATTAATTGTTTACCTTAGAAGAGAGTAGAGTTCCGAGCTCTTAAAGCCTGTACACAAAGAACAAGGCATTTATTAAAATGTGAGGCCGGGATATCGCTCCTCAACATTAAGAGTCAATTAAATTTATCTTTACAGTCCACTTCACAAGTTTTGCTTTACAAGTGGCATAATGATATTACTCTTGATACAAAATTGACATGAAAGTGATAATTATCAAAGAGATCCACCAGTGCATGATCATTACGGAATCGGTTCAGTGCATCTAATTTAGAAATTAAAACACTCATAAATGAATGCGTAACAACAATATTATGGATTTCATGGCTTCACAGAGGACATGATGTTAATCAAAGATTTCAGTTGATTTTAAGGCAGCATTTATAAATATCAGTTGCAGATATGAAATAGCGATGAAGAATTAGCGCTCCGCTACATTGTAATAAGCGAAGCTCCACCCGTGATTGATATGCTGTTGTTAATCTCTCAATGCAGCATTTAACACGAGGGGCACATCATTCCTCATGCTAGTGACGTGATTGCGGGGTGCCGATGGGTTTCCATAACATTCGAGGGTCTGCTGAAGAAGACCACCATGCTGGGCATGGCAATTCTATTGTGAAAGCCAACGTTCATAGGAGACTGTGATTTTCACTATACATGGCAGTGCTGATGCACTGCTATGTATAACACAAGCAATTGGATGATCGCAGCTTCAAGACCCCTAAAGGGACTATCAAATACAGCAAAACGTGAAAAAAATTTAAAAAAATGAACCTCCCTACAACAGTTCAAATCACTCCCCTTTTGCCCTATTAAAAAAAAATAATAATTAAAAAACCCATATATTTGCATTGTTGTGTTCATAAAGGACCAAGCTATTAAAGTAAAAAATAAATGAATCCGATCAATAAACAGCGTAAGGAGAAAAAAATCAAAATGCCAGAATAGGTTTTTTTGGCCACATTAACTATGAAATAACATGCAATAACAGGCGACCAAAACATTGTATATATCCCAAAATGGTATCAGTAAAAAAATCAGCTTCGAGGGCAAAAATTAAGCTCTCACATAGCCCCAGTTTCCAAAAATTTAAAACGTTACAGGTCTCGAAAGATGTTGACAAAAGCAAAATATATTTTTTTTACAAATTTCCAAAATTTTTTTTTACCAATTAAATAAATTAAAAAAAAACTGTTTGGTATTTGCATCATTTTACTGATCTGGATAATCATATTGCCATAAAGTGAACATGATAAATAAAAACAAAATTAAAAAAAATTTGGGGAATTGCACTTTTTTTGCAATTTCAACACATTTGCAATTTTTTTCCACTTGCATAAGAGGATAAAATGAATGGTGTCATTTAAAAGTACAACTTGTCCCAATGGTATCATTCAAAAGTACAACTTATCTTGCAAAAAAATAAAAAAAAAACAACCCTCATATGGTTATGTAGAGGAAAAATGAAAAAGTTATGGCTCTTGGAGGAAGGGGAGATAAGAAACAACAGATCAAAAATAGAAACCTGCCTGACTGTGAAGGGATTAAGGATTGAAGTGTGCAAAATGTCCCTTATTCTGTGAAATACGCAAGTGCCCTAAGCTCTACTATGGTTTTTTCCACTACACTCTAAGACTGAGAAATAAAGTCTTTTGATATCTAGAGTAATTGATAGATACCTCACTGACCTGAATTGCTTCTCAACCTCGTCTAGTTCTCTGCTGTCCGCCTTGACCCTAGATTCTCAAGGAGATCTACTGTATGTCCCTTCCATAGATTATCATGTGGGAGTATGGATGATACAGGGGCTCTTAGGCTGACCCTAAGACTGGGGCCCCAGCGCTGTCCCTTATCTTGATGGTAGACATGATGGTAGCCAGGTTCGAGCCTCCAACCTGGCCCTGTCTCCTGTCCAAGCCCTGATACTACTTCAACCTCACCCAGGGAGCGGGCTGGAGACCCAGTCACCAAAACCTCACAAATAATCACAGAGAAGGGTATAGGAAAACTCGTGCACACTTCACAGAAACACAAAGGAGGGACAATATGTGAACTGGGGAGTAACGCAAAAGGGTAGGAAATAATTACATGACTGGAAGACTCACACACTACGCAGAACCGCAACTTGAAGATCACCATACACAGGATAATTCCAGTAACCAGGAAGCAAAGCTATATCCGGCATAGAGCACCAGTCTCCAGAAGCTTATAGGGTGAGGGCAGCTGGTGATGATCAGCAACCTGGGCTCCCAGCAGATGATCACAAGCCAACAGGAGTTAATTCCTGCTGAACTGGAGAGCATTGAAACCAGAACCAGCTGACCCCAATACAGGCTGTGCACCTAAGTGATTCCAGGCTGTTTGTCAGACTCTGCAGTGTGAACAGAGTTCGAAGCCGCCAAGACACCCAATGAGTGCAACGCAGAACACCGCATGACGTAGATCTTATCAGTTTATTTACATATTAATAAAAATGTGGATTTCTCTGGAATAAGACCTCGGATGGCAGATATCAAGACATCATTTTATTCAGCTTCCTATGACCTACATGTCCATCTAGATGGTTTAGGAGGGTTGATCCTACTGACAGATGCCCTTTAAGTGCCTAGATGGATCATGAAGGAGACACTCCTACCAGCACAGAACCCCTGCGGTAAATATTGCCATGTTTTGTTGGATTTCATATTATGAAAATATTCTCAAATACCTTTCTAGTATGGTGAAAACTTTTCAGTGGAAGATAGTGCAAAACTGTAGGGATCCAACAAACAAGAATGCGGTTCTGCACTACCTTGCTGAGTTCTTTACGGTGCCAGGGAGGAGTGAGCTGGTCGGTTCCTTCCGTTGTATGGGTCTCTGGTGCATGTGGAAAGAAGGCAGATGAAGTTTACCAGCGTCCATAGTAGTAGAAAGTCCACGGCACATCCAGTGAGTTTCCCAAAAGTGCTTTATTTTAATTCCATGTGTGCATTAAAGAGCGGGCGGAGAACCAGGTGCAGGTCTCTAAAGGACGACGGCCATTTCGTACCTCTTGGTACTTCGACGGGTCCACAAACAAAGGTGTTTTTTGTGGACCCGTCGAAGTACCAAGAGGTACGAAACAGCCGTTGTCCTTTAGAGACCTGCACCCGGTTCTCTGCCCGCTCTTTTAATGCACACATGGAATTAAAATAAAGCACTTTTGGGAAACTCACTGGATGTGCCGTGGACTTTCTACTCCTATAGACGCTTACAAAACTGTAGGGACTTTGCGAGCTGCCATTTAGCCTCTGTTCTGACTATGAGGCCCCAGAAAGTAATTTTAATACAGAAATAAGTTTTCAAGTTAGTTAAAGAATAATTAGTACGCGATTCAGGTCTTTTTGCAGATATAGAAATGTTTCGTTAAGTTCACTGAATTAATCCGACGCACGATTTTACTCTAAACTAATCCATACTTTTAAATAAAAGATGTACATTGTTTTGCCTTTAGGGAAAGTTTTGTAATCATTTTGTAATGAAAATCACATTTCTATCAGCAAAAGAAAGAATTAATAAATCAAGTTCTAAAAAGTATTTTGTAATTATATTGCATTTTTCATGTTTACACCAAATCCCTTTAGTATGTTAAGTAATTACTTCAGGAACTTCACATATTAAGTCTGGGACTTTAAAGCCTAAATGAAGGAGCGCCATCGGTGGCTTGAGATTCTTCATCTTAATTATGTATGCTGATCATTTCCATATAATATGTAAGTTGTAAGTGTTTCATATTTCTGGATTGCTGGAGGATGTTAATGCCATGACTACATGTAACTAATTAATTGTTGCATTCGAGACACTTATCTTAATACTCCGCTAAATACATCCGTATATTTATACTGCGTCTCCAGCATTAATGCTCATCTAGGAAAATTAAACTTTTGGAAAAAAAGGAGTCAATTTCCGTTTCTGACATGTTCTTTCAATTTTTCAAACAAGAAATTATTAATATTTTTTATTTGTCATTAATCTTAATAACATTGCTTTTTTGTTGCATTTTCTAGCACCAATGATCATTCTAAAAGGATAGAAAGGTAAAAACGGGGCTTAATTTGTGCCATAAACACTATTTTAGTGCCGCAAAGAATACAGTAATAACCAGTGTCATATACAATATGTGTTAACCTAATTTTAGAAGGGCTCAGGCTGATTAAACTAAAAAAAATAGAAATACTTATTCCCCAACCCAAGGGCGGAACGATCGCAGTTGCAGGGGACGCCATCGCGACTGGGCCTGGTGGTTTCAGGGGGCCAGAGGACCTCAGCCAATGGCGGCAGGCCACACGACGGCTAAGGAGCCCGGTGCCAGTGAGTTTGTATTTAATCACAGTGACCAGACGACTAGGGGGGTGTATTAAACGAGATTGGGGTTGTATGCTACTACATGGGGCTGCATAATACTATATGGGTGCACCTAATACTATATGGGGACTACAAAATACTATATGGAGGAATTTGGGTTGGTTGCATTATAATACATGGAAGACTATGGGGAATGCATTAAACTATATACAGGACTATGGGGGTGCATTATAATACATGGAAGTGAATTATATTATATGCAGGATTATCTGGATGAATTAAAATACATGGAGGACTATGGGGTATATTATACTATATGGAGGACAATGGGCTGTGCATTATAATATATGGAGGACTATGAGATGTATTATTTGATATCAAGGACTATGGGGGTGCATTATAATATATGGATAACTAGGGGGTTGCATTATCATATATGAAGGACTATGAGATGCATTATAATATTGGATATTATGTCGGGATATCAGAGTATGGGAAAGCTTTGTGCTGAGGGAAAGAGCCAAGTATCAGTGGGAGGCGGGGACGGGGGGCCCCAGGTCCGAATTTTGCATCACGGCCCATCGGACTCTAACTACACCACTGCCCCAACTGCTCCAATACACCGTGTGCAGAATTATTAGGCAAGTTGTATTTTAGAGGATTTTTTTTATTATTGATCAACAACTATGTTCTCAATCAATCCAAAAGACTCATAAACATCAAAGCTTAATATTTTTGGCAGTTGGAGGGTTTTTATTTAGATTTGGCTATCTTAGGAGAATATCTGTTTGTGCAGGTAACTATTACTGTGCAGAATTATTAGGCAACTTAATAAAAACCAAATCTATTCCCATCTCACTTGTTTATTTTCACCAGGTAAACCAATATAACTACATAAAATTTAGAAATAAACATTTCTGACATGCAAAAACAAAACCCTAAAAAATTAGTGACCAATATAGACCCCTTTCTTTATGATGGCACTCAGCAGCCGACCATCCATAGATTCTGTCATTGCCTGATCTGTTTACCATCAACATTGCGTGCAGCAGCCACCACAGCCTCCAGAAACTGCTCCAGAGGTGGACTGTTTTCCCTCCCTGTAGATCTCACATTTTATGAGGGGCCACAGGTTCTCTATGGGGTTCAGATCAGGTGAACAAGGGGCCATGTCATTATTTTTTCATCTTTTAGAGCTTTACTGGCCAGCCACGCTGTGGAGTAGTTGGATGCATGTGATGGAGCATTGTCCTGCATGAAAATCATGTTTTTCTTGAACGATACCGACTTCTTCCTGTACCACTGCTTGAAGAAGTTGTCTTCCAGAAACTGGCAGTAGGTCTGGGAGTTGAGCTTCACTTCATCCTCAACCCGAAAAGGTCCTACAAGTTGATCTTTGATGATCCCAGCCCATACCAGTGCCCACCTCCACCTTGCTGGGTCTGAGTCGGAGTGGAGCTCTCTGCCCTTTACTGATCCAGCCTCTGGCCCATCCATCTGGCCCATCAAGAGTCACTTTCATTTCATCAGTCCATAAAACCTTTGAAAAATCAGTCTTAAGATATTTCTTGTCCCAGTCTTGACATTTTATCTTATGTTTCTTCGTCAGAGGTGGTGTTTTTTCAGCCTTCCTTACCTTGGCCATGTCCCTGAGTATGGCACACCTTGTGCTTCTTGATACTCCAGTAACATTGCAGCTCTGAAATATGGCCAAACTGGTGGCAAATGGCATTTTGGCAGCTTCACGCTTGATTTTCCTCAATTTATGGGCAGTTATTTTGCGCCTTTTTTGCCCAACACGCTTCTTGCGACCCTGTTGGCTATTTGCCATGAAACGCTTGATTGTTCCGTGATCATGCTTCAAAAGTTTGGTAATTTCAAGACTGCTGCATCCCTCTGCAAGACATCTCACAATTTTGGACTTTTCAGAGCCCGTCAAATCTCTCTTCTGACCCATTTTGGGTTTACATAGAGGCGTGTGACAATGAATCAGTCCAGACAGAGAGTGCAGTTTGAAGGTTTTACTTACTGGCTTCACGCCCTGGGGGCGTACTGGATCCAAGGTGCGCCCGTGTCCCTGATGGCTGTGCCAGCCGACCTGGTGCCACTCTACCTCCGATGCACTTTGGTGTATGTGGATCCTCCCTGGCGTGGAGCACTTGGAGGTCCTCCTGGTGTCTGGGTCCTGCCGCAGGCGTATAGACTATTTAAGGGAATATGTCCCGGCCCCCTCTTTGCTGCTAATGCCTCGGACGTTAGTGGTGGCAGATGAGTTCTGGAAACCCTCCCGCCTGGCAGAGTTAACAGAGGGCTTGAAGTCCTGGTCTGTTCTTGGATCTGCACCCCATGCGTGCAAAGTACTGTGAGCCCTGGATGTCCACCCCACAGGATCCTTCTGTTCTTGGAGCTTGCTCTCTCACTCTCCAGCTACGTTTCTCCTCTGAGTGGCGGATCTTTCTACTCAGGTCTTTGCGGATTCTTTGCTGCTTTCCTTGTGTCTCAAGAGTCTGTGGTCTGTCTTGACACCTTTCTTACTACTCCTCTCCTCAACTCACAACTCCTTCCTCTTTCACTTCCTTTCTCCGACTGACTACCCACACTCCCCAGGTCACTTTCCGCTCCCCCAGGTCTGGTCTCTTCCTCCCAGTTGGCTGCCTGTTATCTAACAGTGCCCAGCCCTGTCATCTGGCTACGTGAGTCTCCCAGCCGGGTGCAGCGAGTGTAAATGTCCTGGTGTGCTAGTGTGTGTAGTGACTGGCACAGTCATGTAGGACCCGAGCTGTTACCTTGTTGTTACCTTATTTTTGTGACACCTGGTTACCGCATCGGTGCCACAAATGCATCCTTAATAAATAAGAACGTTTGCAGACAAATGACATCCAATTTAGGCATAAAGAACACTTAAAGAACTAAAGTTCTGTCGATATACAAGCACCAGACTCTAAAATTGTGAACAGCTCATCCATTAAAGAGTTAAGCTATACCGACCATCTCTTGTATGATTTCCAAATCATCAACGCTGCCTTTTTCCATAAAATCGGGCACCTGCCAATTCCTTCATTTGCTTTTACATCCTTTGTGCTCATTAACAGTAATATAATTAACAAACAATTCTAATTCCCAGTCCATTACAATGTTTTTCTCCTTGTCTTACTTGGTTACTACCGATAATTGTATTCTTTCCAGGCCAAAAAATGTTGTACATAATATGTAGCCGAGCAGCAAATAACTTAGATTCACGGAAGGAAGGAAGCGTGGTGAAAGAAATTGTAACTAAAATGTTGAAAGGAATATATCAATACACAGCGATCGCCATCCAGGTCAGGGACAAGGTCTTGAATCACCTCTCGTAAACTGAGTCTTGACGTCAGCTCACTGGTAATTCCAAAATATCATTTTGAAGCTTATTTTTGGAACCTCTTGTGCAGAGGATGCTAATTAAGCTCCTAATAAATTTACTTCCAGTTTCGTCCTTCAAATTCTACTTATTAGAGAGCTTTCTGCCAAAAATTTAAAAATCTACATCATTATATTCCAACCATCCTCAAGCTTCTGCCTAAGTTGTCCTCTTGAAGGATGGAAAATACGTGGGTTATAATGACTGGGCATAATTGAAAAACAAGCTAACCCATGACTATATGACAAGCTGGTATCCCAAAATGAATAAAATAACTATTCCAAAATAAAAAAAAAAATGGGGTCACACTGAGGTTAAAATTCTATCTAGCTTTGTTTGCCAATACAACCACCAAGGATTCTCTGTGTCCACCATGAAATCCAATACATCATCAAGTTTCCTTGAGGTCCTTTAGCCCATCTTCTAAAAACAATGGCTCTACAAATCGAGACACTGAATACCCTAGACTAGAGATGAGTGGCTTGTGGAAGTTCAAGTTCTATGTATTCAGCCAGACTTTAGATAAAGTTCTGTTCTGGACCCGGACTTGACCTGAACTTCATTGGAAGTCACCGATTGGGCACTTCGCCTCTCCGCCAACATGCAACCAGCCATAAACAGAACATTTCCGAGGGAAAGAGGGTGGGCTTTTTCTTTTTTTTGCACACACTACATCTGATAACCCTGATTTTACCCCCAGTGTCAGACATTCAAACACTGCAAGCGTCTCGCACTGGGCCGAGTACCAAGAGTAGCCGAGCACATTGTTGGTCGCTCGAATGGTTTGCATACGTAAAGCACCCAAACAAGCGGTATGAACACCAAACTTTAAAGTTCAGGTCCGCTCAACTCTACCCTAGACAAATGGCAAAAAAGCATTCCTGTTGGAAACTCACAGTACATCTCCGGAATGAAGAAAGCTGTTCCTAATGCCACCTATAGAGAATATCCTCAAAAGCAAATGTCTCAACCTGCAATAGTGCCTTAAAACATAACTTGGCGTATAGGCCAAACTAAAGACACCAATTCTATATCTTAGCTTTTGCTCCTCAACAGAACAGAATAGACTTCTCATAGAATCATAGTATGGTAGAGTTGGAAGGGACCTCAAGGCCCATCAGGTCCCAACCCCTTGCGAGTGCAGGCTTTACTAAATCATCCCAGCTATATGTTTATCCAGTTTCCGCTTGAAGATTCCCATTGATGGAGAGCTCACTACCTACCATGGTAGCCTTGTTGTTGAGATTTCTTTAAATGGGTTGCCTTCTACTTGGACAATCCATTCTCAATCTGAGTGTTTGCTCCCGGTAAAAAAGCATCACCTATACTCACCTCTGGTGCCAGTACTGTTCCAGCTGTGTCAGCACTCGCACCTGGGGCTCATGTGACATGGTTTTGCCAGCTCGAGCTCTGCACCCAATTAATGCCGGCTTCCCCCTCACCGCCTTAGGACGTATCAAACATCAAGAGGAAGTAAGAGTTGCAGCTGGCCAATCAAGGCGCTGATTGGGCACAAGGCTCGCATAACAGAACAACATCACATGAGCCCCGAGAGAGTGACTGTCGATGCCACTGAAATGGCGCCAGTATTGAAGGTGAGTATAATTTCGAGGGTCAAACATAGGGATTAAGAAGAGTAGACTAAGTACAGGACATCCACTTTAAAGCAGCTCTTGAATGGTACCATTTCTATTGGCAGAGTCGAGTTCATGTTTTTTCTCCCAGAAGGAAGGCACATAGGGAATGGTTCTGCTTGGCATTAGTTTTTAGAAGGTACTCAAAACACTATTCTAAACTTATTAGCAGCAAATATTGAGAAATAGTGATGTCTACAGAAAGCGGACTCTGCCTTGACTCTCTCTTTTAAGAATGCAAAAATATTGCGCAGGCTAGCTACCAACAAATGGCACTAAAGAGACACACACAGTTTTCTTTTTGGAGGAGAGCTATTTTGCATATTTTTGGCAGCCTATACTAACTGGTTTTCTGTATGGAGAACCAATACCCTCCTAGAGCTGTAGAAATGTCTGAAAAATGAAATATGCACAGAACAAAGCATAATAAAGTAAGTACACCTGCATAGAAAGACCTTGACTTTACAGCTTTGTTAGGGGCTTGAAATTTTTTGCTACTTAATATTTCAAACCTGAATGAATGCAATTGTGTTTTCAAGTTGTAAAATACTCTACTGGGAAGAGCGCATATTTGCTCCTTTCAGATGTCCCCTTTTATGAAATATTCTGGGAAATACATTTTACAAAAAGAATACTGTTTGTCCCTGAAATATCTGGCAGGCTGAATTACGTGTTTACATGGTTTACAATTACATTTTAACTAAAGGGTATAAATAAATCATCGAATAATGTACACTGAAAGGAGACACGTAGGAGTGGGAGCCTTCTTACCGCTCCGTATATTATAGTATTTAAAGTCAATCATAAAACAAGAACTCAATGTTGACTGGAGGTAAAGTTTCTCAAACTTTTTCTAACTCTTGGACTGTCATTTATTATCACTTTATGGCGTGTTTGATGGCCCTTTTCATGCTCATGGGGCTATGATCTCTATAAGTCCCAGAGAAAAATAAATGTAGGTGTCAGGGGTTTACAAGCAAAAGGTGCTCATATCCTATGTTCCACAACACTTGTAACCAAATACTGCCATCTGCTGGTGGGACAGAACCAACAGGAACTAAAGTTGTAAGGAGTGTTTTCCCTCGAAGGAAGAGTTTGAAGGAAATGCCTAAAAGAATGCAAAAAGAAAGAGCGGTTCATATCTCAGGAACAGAGAGAAAAACACACCAGATTCAGGTAAAAGATTGCATATTTATGGCAGATGGCAAGTTAATTTTAGGTAGGAACGGATGCTCTGGAGCACAAAATACTTTGCATGCAAAAAAAAAAGAACATTTGCAAGCGTTTTGTCTGAAATACATAGTACACAAAGAAATTAGGGTTTTCTGCTCTCCTTTCTCTGTAGCTTACCCTCAAAAATATATAAGTCAATATGCATCCGTACTGACCTGTGTAGCTGTAAATCCAGCTCTGTAGTGAGATAAACACTTACTATAGAGCATCTGTCTCTTCCTGTTTTGCTCTGCTCCTCCCTCCTCTGTCCCTTTCCATAGGTTTTAATTGGAGCTGTAATCTGATACCTCAGTGAACTGTAAACTAATTGATCATACAAATCCACAGGAATAATAGCTAATGTCACAGATTACAGGCAGTCCTGTGGTGTCTGGCTCTAGAAGGTCACAGTGTTTGGCTGTACAAACTGCTTCTTGGCCTTCTATCATTCCTGCTTGGTTTTCATCCATGTTCCTTTAGGACCCTGGGGCATTGTTCAGCCTGTCAGTTGCTGTTCATCAGTACTTTCCTTGTCTTTATATACCTTCACTTCCTATTACTCAGTGCTTTGATACATCTTTATCAAGTCTTCAGTGCAAGCAGGCGGCTTGCATACATCGAGAGAATCTTGGTGTTTGTTGCAGCTTCTCTCCCTGAGACAACTAGAGATACGTTGTTTGTGGCTTTCCCTTAATTGTTATCTTTGTGTTTCCTTTAGTGCCTAGTGGGGTTGGCGAACAGCTTATCCCATCTGCTCCCTACCTAGGGACTGCTCCCTACCTAGGGTCACAAACTGCTCCCTGACCTTCTATCATTCCTGCTTGGTTTTCATCCTTTTCCCTTTAGGACCCTGGGGCATTGTCCAGTCTGTCAGCTGCTGTTCATCAGTACTTTCCTTGTCTATGTATACCTGCACTAAATTATTACTCGGTGCTGGTGATATTTCATATATCTTTATCAAGTCCTCAGTGCAAGCAGGTGGCTCGCATACATCAGTAGAATCTTGGTGGTTGTTGCAGTTTCTCTCCCTGAGACAACTAGAATAAGTTATTTGTGGTTTTAACTTGTTAGTTATCCCTGTGTGTCCTTTAGTGCCTAGTGGCATTGACGAAGACCTCATCTCATCTACTCTCTACCGAGGACCCAGATCAGGGTCAGCCTAGGGTCAGGTATCCGGATCGGCACATAGGTGCAGAACCTATCTAGGGCGATGTGGGAACCCCAGGGTCAGTGGTGGGCTTGGTTAGGGGTCACCATCTCTGCCTTTCCCTAGACACAGGTTTTCCCTTCCCTCTCGCCATTCGCTTGGTTCTTCCCCGTACCTAGCGTAACAGCTAATTTCTAAGCCTGCGTTCACATGCAGTAGATTCCATCAAGTTAATATCCTTTCTGTTCATATGAATAAGATTGTTACGATGAAAAGTATGTGTAGATGGATGTGGTCAGCGGCAAAAATGTCGGAAAAAATCTGCTGTGTGTGAATATCCCCTACTTTTCCAATTTACTTGAGGTCACCCATAGCCTCAGTGCAAGCAGTTGGCTTGCATACATCAGGAGAATCTTGTTGGCTGTTGCAACTTCTCTCTGTGAGGCAACTAGAGATAAATTATTTGTGGTTTTCTCTTGTTTGTTATCCCTGTGTGTCCTTTAGTACCTAGTGGGTTTCACGAAGAGCTCATCCCATCTGTTCTATACCGAGGGCCCAGATCAGGGTCAGCCTAGGGTCAAGTATCCAACTCGGTGAATCGGTATGGAACCTATCTAGGGCGGTGAGAGAACCCAGGTCTCAGCGGTAGGCTTGGTCAGAGGTCACCATCTCCCCCTTTCTCTAAACACAGGGTTTCCCTTCCCTTTCGCCATTCGCTTGGTCCTTCCCTGTACTTAGCTTAACAACTAATTTCTAAGGCTGTGTTCATATGCAGTAGATTCCATCAAGTTAATATTCTTTCTTTCGGTGGAAAGTAGGTTTAGATGAATGTGGTCAATGGCAAATTTTTTTAAAACAAATCTGCTGTGTGTGAATATCCCCTACTTTTCCAATTTACTTGAGGTCACCCAGGGTCAAGCCGAGCATAAATGTTAAAAATAGAAAATCAGTTGCAACCGTTATAGCATTTTCCAGCATTTAAAGGTGTATAAAAGTCAAACTGTACGATGAGAAAAGAAAGATGATCATCTCGGAATTTACTTCCCGTTCAAACCTGCCAGAATTTCCAATAATAATGTGCAGCCTTTGGTTGACCTTTTGCTTTAATTTATACTCAATAGGATTTTTGCTATGACCCTTCCTCCTGAAAATGTGTGTATTTCGCCGCTGACACTTAAAGATACCGTAATAGGTTGTGGCCATGTGCGGGGCTCCCTTTAATGATATTAAAGTACATTGTTTGCTCCGGAATTTTCTTATTAAGTATAATGGGGTATTCTCGCTGACATTTCTCGTGATCTTTGTAGCCATGAATACATAAAAAGTGATGTATTATTACTATAATGTCAGGAATTGATCTCTGGATGAAAAATTCCCATAGTCCTCTACGACCACAAATTACAATTTAACTCTGGAAGTAAAATTACATGGAAAGATCTATGGCTCATAGGATTTATCAATAGCTCGTGGATGGGACAGATTAATTTGTTCCTTATCTGTTTGATACAACGCATAATAGTTCCGAAATTTGAGAACGGACAACTTGGCAGCAGCACTGATTAGGATTTTATCACAAATTGTAGTGATGTATAAATCATCATGTTTTAATATGATGAATAGTGATAGTCGAATACTAAAATTTTTGTGTTCAGATTATTCATCTAGAATATTTCGTACTATTCATGTATTGGTCACAAATAACTAATCTAATGCAAGTCAATGGGAAACTCAAATAATCCAGTGGACCCTCCCAGGTCTCGCGCAGAGGTAAAAGTGCTTATATGAATGGAAAAGTGCTGACATTTAATGGGAACATGGGGAAGATGCCTAAATGCATTTCTGAAACACAGGTAGCTTCTGGGAACAATGTTGTCAGAGTATATAGCCACTTTAACTTGCAGTCCCCTGCCTATTTGTGATAACCAACGCAGGTAAAGTAAACAGCTGGGGGCTGCAGCCCCCAGCTGTGCTGTGTGCTTTATCTTGACTGGTTATCAAAAATAGAGGCTGCCCCATAATATTTTTTTAATTATTTAAATAAATAAATTAAAAAAAAAAAACAATGCGGGCTCGTGCACATTTTAGATAACCAGCGCAGATCAAGCAGAGAGCTGAGGACTAGTATTCTCAGGCTAGGAAGGTCTATGGTTATGGGGCCCTCCCTAGCCTAAAAATAGCAGCCCTCAACCACCCTACAATTGGCAACTCCATTAGATGTGACAATTCCAGCGCTTTACCCGGCTGATTCCGATTGCTCTTGTGCAGTGGCAATCAGAGTAATATATGGGCTTTATATCTGCTGTGACTTGTCAGAATTCACCGCTGCCATCAAGCCCTGGGCTGGTAATGGAGAGATGTCTATGAGACCCCCCCATCATTAAAAAAAGCTGTAAGTAAAAAGAAAGAAACACAAAATACGAAAATCCTTTATTTAAAAAAATTAAAAAAGATACCCTCTTTCACCAATTTATTAACCCCAAAAATACCCCCACAGGTCCAACATAATCCACTGCACTTTCCAGAATGATCCGGCTCTGCTACATTCAGAGGCCATGCTGAGCTGTGACATTGGAACATGTGACCACTCATTGCAGCTTTTAGGACACACTAAGAGCAGCATGCGAGCTGCCAGAAGTGACCTCAGGTGAACTCAGTCAGACTATCTGCATGTCACGGCAGCTGCACAGTCCAACAGTCCAGCCCTGATTTCACCTGAAGTTACTTCCGGTAGTTCTTATGGCACCCTGTGTGTGAGCCACCAGCTGTGGTGAACTCAGGGCCAGAATGTCAGACTGTGCTGCTACCGTGACATGCGGTCCGACAGTTCAGCACTGAGTTCATCTGAGGTCACAAGTGGTGGCTCAAACAGAGGGTACCATGACAACTACCAGAATTGCCTTCAGGTGATCTTAGTGCTACACTGTCAGAGACCCGCAACACACATCCGTTTAATTTGTACGTGTGCGGTACATATTTGCACGTACCGGAGACACATACACACGGAGACCCATGTAATTCAAGATAGTAGATGGTAGATGGCACACACACGTAAAATCACACGGAACGTGTGACCGTGTGGTAAGTACGTGTGTGCGCTTTTCTACACGGACGACATGTCTGTTTTTGGCCGGTAGCACGCAGGTACGGACCCGCTTTAGTCTATGGGTCTGTGCCTGCACGTACCGCACACGGAGTATGTCCCTGTTCAGCACGTTTCGTGCGTGTGCATTTTTACACTAGCGATGTTTTCTTTTGTTTTTTTTTAAATTAAATTCAGTATACTTACCTTTTTTTCTGCTGTTCTCAGTCATACTTACATTGGCGCTCCGTTTTTTTCTTCCCCTGGCTCATACAGCTCCCCGATCACCAGCATGGCGAGGAACAGCTGTGCAGAGAATACGCGGCATTAATTACTTTGAATATGCCGGCCGCTCATTAATCAATCTCGTATTCCCTGCTTTCCCCACCCACAGACGCCTGTGATTGGTTGCAGTCAGACACGCCCCCCACGCTGAGTGACAGGTGTCTCACTGCACCCAATCACAGCAGCCGGTGGGCGTGTCTATACTGTGCAGTAAAATAAATAAATAATTTAAAAAACGGCGTGCGGTCCCCCCCAATTTTAATACCAGCCAGATAAAGCCATACGGCTGAAGGCTGGTATTCTCAGGATGGGGAGCCCCACGTTATGGGGAGCCCCCCAGCCTAACAATATCAGTCAGCAGCCGCCCAGAATTGCCGCATACATTATATGCGACAGTTCTGGGACTGTACCCGACTCTTCCCGATTTGCCCTGGTGCGTTGCCAAATCGGGGTAATAAGGAGTTTTTGGCAGCCCATAGCTGCCAATAAGTCCTAGATTAATCATGTCAGGCATCTCCCCGAGATACCTTCCATGATTAATCTGTAAATTACAGTAAATAAACACACACACCCGAACAATCCTTTATTAGAAAAAAAAATTACTAACAAATTGCCTTGTTCACCAATTTAATAAGCCCGAAAAAGCCCTCCATGTCCGGCGTACTCCAGGATGGTCCAGCGTCGCATCCAGCTCTGCTACATGGAGGTGACCGGAGCTGCAGAAGACACCGCCACTCCTGTCAGCTCCACGCAGCTAATGAAGGGAATAGCGCGATCAGCTGTATTCAGCGTTGGCCTTGAGTAATCTCAGTGACAGCTCAGCTGATCGCGCTACTCACCTCAGTTGCTGCGTTGAGGTGACAGGAGCAGCGGTGTATTCTGCAGCTCCGGTCACCTTCATGCAGCAGAGCTGGAAGCGACGCTGGACCATCCTGGAGTACGCCGGACATGGAGGGCTTTTTCGGGCTTATTAAATTGGTGAACAAGGCAATTTGTTAGTGTTTTTTTTCTAATAAAGGATTGTTCGGGTGTGTGTGTTTATTTACTGTAATTTACAGATTAATCATGGAAGGTATCTCGGGGAGACGCCTGACATGATTAATCTAGGATTTAGTGGCAGCTATGGGCTGCCAAAAACTCCTTATTACCCCGATTTGCCAACGCACCAGGGCAAATCGGGAAGAGCCGGGTACAGTCCCAGAACTGTCGCATATAATGTATGCGGCAATTCTGGGCGGCTGCTGACTGATATTGTTAGGCTGGGGGGCTTCCCATAACGTGGGGCTCCCCATCCTGAGAATACCAGCCTTCAGCCGTATGGTTTTATCTGGCTGGTATTAAAATTGGGGGGGACCGCACACCGGTTTTTTAAATTATTTATTTATTTTACTGCACAGTATAGACACGCCCACCGGCTGCTGTGATTGGGTGCAGTGAGACACCTGTCACTCAGCGTGGGGGCGTGTCTGACTGCAACCAATCACAGGCGTCTGTGGGTGGGGAAAGCAGGGAATACGAGATTGATTAATGAGCGGCCGGCATATTCAAAGTAATTGTTGCCGCGTATTCTCTGCACAGCTGTTCCTCGCTGCGCTGGTGATCGGGGAGCGGTAAGTATGAGAGAGGGCTGCTCACTTCAGTCACTCGGGGAATTAGCGGTCACTGGTGAATCCTTCACAGGTGACCGCTAATCAGTACGCGGCACACAGACAGAGCCGTGGCATGACAATGAAGTCGGGTGAAGTTCACCCGAGTTCATTCTCATCACGCAACTCTGTCTGCTGTCAGCCGACATGTATCAACGACATTGTGCAACACACAAACGGACATTCCACACGGACATTCCACGTACACATACACGGGCATTTTACACACAAACACGGACATTTTACACGTACACACGGCTCGCATACGCCATCACACGGATGCCATATGTACCGGAGAAACGCCCCAAAAAAACGGAACACGGACCCGAAAAACGGACCGTTTCACACGGACGGTTTTTTTGTGGAAGTGTGTTTTAGGCCAGACTGCATTACACGATGACAGCACAGTCTTACAATTGGGTAGCTGTGATACCCGGAAACCTAAAAGGAGCCTTTAAGGTAGACTTTAACACTAGAAGTCCCAGAAATTTCAAACTCCCCCCTGAAGTCCCGAAAGAGGGTCAAATGACAAATACAATAAACTGAATAGAACTAACTAGAAGCTAAATGGCTAAACTCAATGGAAAACAACAACCTCCTGTGGTACGACAGTAATAGCCTTAATTACAGAACAAAAGACGGTGATTATAGGATGTTAGCTAAAATCCTTCAGGTCATTCGACCCATCTCTGGGTTCCAAAGGTAGAAATGTTAAATGACCCCTCTCTGGAACTTCTAGTGTTAAGGTTATTGGACTTGCCAGCTGTTAGGACACCTGGAGGCTTAAAGTCTCCCTTAAAGGATCCCAGCTGCTGGGACAACTGGAGGCTGTGAACTCTTACCAGAGTTCACAGCCTCCAGATGTCCCAACACTTGGGAACTCCAGGTACCTTAAAAGCTCCCTTAAAGGCTCCTTTAAGGTTTCCAGGACTCCCTGCTGCCAGGAGACTAGGCTCCCAGCCACTGGGTCTCACGGCGACTGTCAATCCAGTAACTTTAAGGGAGACTTTAAGCATCCTGCAGTTCCCAGCTACTGGGGCATCTGGAGGCTGTGAACTCTTACTAGAGTTCACAGCCTCCAGATGTCCCAGCAGCTGGAAACTCCAGGAACCTTAAATGCCCCTTAAAGACTCCTTTTTGGCACAACTAACTGAAGGTTAAAAACATTGTCTTTCTCTTTGACCACAAGATTAATAAAGATTGCAGTGAATGAATATCATCAACCAAACCAAAAGAATCATAGCTCCTCGCATACTTTTTAAATCCTGCATTTATTTTTCATCTGTTTTGATACTGAATACACCAATAATAATAATATAACTAGCAATATTTATTGAATAAAACAAAAATGTACCGCAGGTGAGTATTTTTTTGTGCTTGTTTTTAATTTTGCCACTTTTTATGCATTCATATAGCAATTTATTTTATGAGCTATTTATCCATCTTTTGTGTCTTCCATTACTTAGTGTGATGAAAGAGAGGTGATCTTGCTTCTATCAGATCTTTAGAGAACAATTGCCTCACAACCTTTTAAGAAGTAAAATGCCAGGCACCCACAAATGGAGCGGATTACAGAATGTGAGCATCAAAAAAGAAGTTTAAAAGAATAATAATGACGATAATATTTAATAATGTTGGGCTTTGTGATATCATGGGACTGGATACTTATGAAAGAGAGAATGAAAATACTGCGGCGTACAAAAAAGAAATTTAGTCAAAAGATATTCTCAATTTTGCACATAATTGTACTGAAACATATTCTTTTGATGATTTATTTTAAGGGAATAACTTATAATTTATGTTCTCAGTAGTGCAATTTACCATTATGCTCTTATCTGGTGAAGTCTTAAAGAGAACCGGTTTGCTTTCCAAATCTCGGCAAAATAAGACGATAGGTTAAAGGCCTCGATACACGCAACGACGTATCTAACGATATATCGCCGGAGTCACGGATTCTGTGACGCACATCCGGCATCGTTAGCGACGTTGTTGCATGTGACAGCAAGGAACGACCGTTAACGATGGAAAATACTCACCTTATCGTCCATCGTTGACACATCGTTCCTTTTAAAATAACCGTTGATTGTTGAGGATGCAGGTTGTTCGTCGTTCCCGAGGCAGCACACATCGCTACGTGTGACACCTCGGGAACGACGAAATGCAGCTTACCTGCGGCTGCCAGCTATGCGGAAGGAAGGAGGTGGGCGGGATGTTACGTCCCGCTCATTTACGCCCCTCTGCTTCTATTGGGCGGCCGCTTAGTGACGCCGCTGTGACGCCGCACGACGACGTCGCTAGGCAAGTAAGTCCGTGTGACGGCTCCAAATGATTTTGTGCGCCACAGGCAGCAATTTGCCAGTGACACAAAAACGACAAGGGCGTTTTAAGATTCTATCATCTCTACATGCACTACCCACAAAAAGTTAGGGATATTTGGCTTTCGGGTTAAATTTCACGATGATCCTAAAATGACCTCTAACATCTTCAGGTGACCTTAATGTGACCTCCTCTAAACTTTTGGATGCTCATCTCCAACTGTTCAGTGTTTGAGAACATTTTGCATAATTTGTTGTTCTCTAACAAGGAGCTTAACCCCTTCATCGACGGGCAATTTTCTGTTTTTCGTTTTTATTTTTTTCTCCCTTTCTACCGAGAGCTGTAACTTTTTCATTTTTTCGTCAATCTTGCCATATGAGGGCTTGATTTTTGCGGGTCAAGTTGTACTTTTAAATAAAACTATGACTTTTACCATATAGTGTACTGGAAAACGGCAAAAAAAAATTACAAACAAAGTGCGATTGCATGATTGTTTTGGGGATATTTTATTCACCGTGTTTATTATTATTATTATTATTATTATTATTATTTATTATTATAGCGCCATTTATTCCATGGCGTTTTACAAGTGAAAGAGGGTATACGTGCAACAGTCATTAACAGTACATAACAGACTGGTATAGGAGGAGAGAGGATCCTGCACGCGAGGGCTCACAGTCTACAGGGGATGGGTGATAGTACAATAGGTGAGGACAGAGCTGGTTGCGCAGTGGTCTACTGGACTGAGGGTTATTGTAGGCTTGTTAGAAGAGATGGGTCTTCAGGTTCCTCTTGAAGCTTTCCAAGGTAGGGGAGAGTCTGATATGCTGAGGTAGAACATTCCAGAGTATGGGGGAGGCACGGGAGAAATCTTGTACACGATTGTGGGAAGAGATAACAGAGGAGCAGAGAAGGAGATCTTGTGAGGATCTGAGGTTCCGAGCAGGTAGGTACCTCGAGACTAGGTCACAGATGTAGGGAGGAGACAGGTTGTGGATGGCTTTGTATGTCATGGGTATAGTTTTGAACTGGAGTCATTGGGCGATGGGAAGCCAGTGAAGGGATTGGCAGAGTGGCGAGGCTGGGGAGTAGCAAGGGGAGAGGTGGATTAAGCGGGACGCAGAGTTTAGGATAGATTGGAGGGGTGCAAGAGTGTTGGAAGGGAGGCCACAGAGCAGGAGTTTGTAGTAGTCATGGCGGGAGATGATGAGGGCATGCACTAATGTTTTTGCTGATTCTTGGTTAAGGAAAGCACGGATCCGGGAGATATATTTATGTTGTAGTCTGCATGAGGTGAAGAGGGCTTGGATGTGTGGCTTGGAGGATAGAGCAGAGTCGAGGGTTACACTATATGGTAAAACTGATGTGTGAGTGTGATGCCTCAGGACAGTCCGAGTTCGTAGATACCAAACATGTATAGGTTTACTTTTAGCTAAGGGGTTAAAAAAAATCTGAAATTTGTCAAAAAAATTGTGCACCTTTTGCGCCATTTTCCACAACCTGTAGCGTTCTCATTTTTTGTGATACAGCACTTAAGGACAGCTTATTTTTTGCTCCTAGAGCGGACGTTTTTAACGATACCACTTTTGCACAGATGCTACGTTTTGATCGCCTGTTATTTTATTTTGACAGCACAATCTAAGTGCCTGATAGATGTAAATGTCTGCTGTTTAAATCAGCAGACATGTGCAGAGATCGCAGCCAGCGGTGATTACCCTTTCATGATTTAGGACATACCGGTGAAGGGGTTTATGACAGAATTCATAACAGGTGTTTGATCCATGAATTGCCAAATAACTTTCGGGGTTCAGTTAAAATTTGTATTAAAAAGTCTTCCTCATCATGTTCTTTACATTTTGACATCATGAGACCAAGACAACACCTAACAATTAACAATTAATCAGCAGTATCAGCGCCATTGCGAGACTTCAAACTGGATGTTCTCAGATTGAAGCAGCCACTGAGCTTAGATAGTCACAGAGGGTCAAGAGCAAGTTTCAATGGAGACACAGAGAGACTGGAAGAGTCACAAAAAGGCAGAAAAGTGGACATCCTTTGTCCACATACCACACTGATGACCACTTCATTGTGAACAATGCCCTACGAAACCAGATGATGAATGGCATACAATTCCAGGCACATTTAAAGGAGTTGAGAGGCACTCAAGTGTCACATCAAACCATTTGTAACTATTTAAATCAATATGGTTTACATCCTATATGACCTGCAAGGAGACCTGACCACACCACTAGGCCAAGGTGTCATCTACGCTGGACGAGGGACCAATGGCCTCATTGTTGTTCACTAATCAAAATTAATTCATGCTAAGCAGAAATTATGGCTGCCAATGATGTTGGAGACGTCAAGGAGAGCGCTATGCATCAACCACTGTTGTCACCAGATGATACTTTGGTGGTTTTGGTTACAGTGTGGGCCGGTGTGTCTAGTCAATACAGAACTGCCCTATAGATTGTGATGGGTACAGTGACAGTGTCTACTACTTGAATAACATAATTAATCCAGTCACTGTGCCTCTGCATGAACAACACCAGCCTAATGTCATCTTCATGGACAACAATGCTTGAGCTCATCAAGGTTGTATCATTAGGGAACGGCTGCTGGAGATTGGGGCACCTCAAATGGAGCAGCTGCACTTTCTCCAGATTGAATCCCATAGTAAATCTATGGCATCAGCTGAGTCACCATGTAGAGGTCGTAACTCTGTACCTCACAACCTCAATGACCTGAGGGACACCCAAGAAGAGTTGGATGCCATAACTGCGCAGACAAGAACTCCACTTGTGACCAGCAGGAGATATCATTGTCAGCTGTAAGTGATGCTCAAGGCAACATGACAAGTTATGGAGACCTTGACATTTAGGGTGGGTGTACCCACCACTGTTCTTGGGTTTTGTTTCAATAAATTGTTTCAGATGAGGAAGCCACCATTTTATGTTTCTATTTAAATGTTGCTCTGTCCCTGAAACGTTGGGTGCATGAAAGGAAATGTCGCACATGGGCACTCCATCTCCCGTCGTTCCTCCTCAGTGTTCCGCCCTTCCATGGCACAGACTTCACTTTCCTTCTGCGCAGGTGCCAGTGTGTCACTGATATTTTTGTAGTCCATGCAAGGTTTCTATGTGCCTGAGAAGACTGGGAGCGGAAGTACCAGTGACGCACTAGCACCTGTGCAAAAGAAATGTGAAGGCTATGCCCAGCAAGTGCGAAACACTGAGGAGGAACAACGGGAGATGGAATGAGCAGGACCCAACGGAACAGGGATAGAGCAATATTGATGGGAAGAGATTCATATGAAGTGTGGAGACAGCGCTAACGACCGGGCAACATCCTGCCCAGTGCCTATAGCCTGCAAGAGCTAATTTACATAAAGTGATAAAGGATGCTTTATCAATAACAAAGTAACTGATATGAGATATAAAGTTTTGATTTTACTTTAGATACATCAAATATGGTGAGAGATTCCCTTTAACACAGTTGTTCCTCTAAAGAGGGGGAGTCACATACCAATTATCTCCAAGAAGAACTACCGGTAGGAGGATAGACCATGCACGGCTAGGCTCTAATGGCATATGCTGAATTTCCTGGTTGTCAATGTGAAATCCCACTTACCATGTGCCTTTATAATAATGGTGTTTCCTATGGAGTACAAGGGTTTATGAGTCCTCTGAGGAAGACTAAGTTGTCATTGTCACCAGTGCAAGTCATATAACTATACGTCTAATGAACTCCCATTTTCAATGGACCTCATAGTAACTGACTAAGCTGTCTTTTTGGTAAGATGAACAAATAATGAAAAAAATCAATTAAATGTTAATCGAATGTAAGTCAAATTTTACGAAATTCCATTTGTAATTTGATTAAAGCAAAACACCAAAATATCCGTCAACTTTTTACAAATTGCAGAAGATTGCATCATACACAGAAGGTTGACATGACCTCAGTTGTGACCAGGAGGGCTTCCCCATAATACATTGCAGCTATCACATCATATGGTATAGTGTAGCCAATCAGGAGGGACTATTAGACTGTATAAAAGCCAAGGCAGGGAACGCAGCAAACAATTTTGGGTGATTTAGAGGATGTAAGAGCTCACAGCTCAGTAATGGGGATAAGAAGAGAAAGACATATAATATGGGACATATTGGCCAGACAGTAATATGTTTTGCAAAAAAAGTGTATAATAATGTGGAAATAATGCAGAGAATTAATTTATAATTTGAGAGAAATAGTAGAGGTACCATACGAAGTGGGAGACTTGGTGTGATTGATCAGTGATAAGGTATAGCTGGCTTTTGTCCCAATGAATTACAATTACACTTTTTTCTTCATTCTTAATGCACTAAAAAGCATAAGCCAGGCAGCAAAATGTTTTTTTACAGGAAAAAAATCTGAAATCAGTGTCAGATGGCGTGTTTGCTTGTCACAAGCAAATGACTTAAGATTTTCAATTCCTTGAGCAAATGTTTTGTGACACTGAATTTGAATTACAATTATACTTTTTTTCTTTATTCTTAATGCACTAAAAAGTATAAGCCAGGCAGCACAATATTTTTGCAGGAAAAAAATCTGAAATCAGTGTCAGACGCCGTTCTTGCTTGTCACAAGCAAATGACCTAAGATTTTAAATTCCTTGAGCAAACTTTTTGTGATGCTGAAATTGAATTACATTAACACTTTTTTTCTTCATTCTTAATGCACTAGCAATCATAAGCAAGGCAGCACAATATTTTTTACAGGAAAAAAATCTGAAATCAGTGTCAGATGATGTGTTAGCTTCTCACAAGCAAATGACCTGAGATTTTCAATTTTAAAACCTAAGAATTTGCTCAACTCTATTAAAAAGGAAAAACTTAGATTTTTCCAGAAATAAGCTGTCATGTTCCACTTCTGAGGACACTGAAATAGAATGGAGAAACAACTCCAAATTGCAGTTAGCAAGAAGCCCACAAGAGGGTGGTAGAACACGTGAAAGGGGAGTCAACAAGCCTAAGTCCAAACCAGGATGTCTTGTCAGTTCAGGGGAGTGGGAAAACGATAAACAGGTGGAAGCAAAGGAGTCAGAAGCCAGGAAGTAACGTCAAGAGCCACAAGGGAAAAACAGAGCCAAAGTCAGGGATCGTAACCAAGGTCTGAAGCTGGGAGATCAAGTAAGTTGAGAGAAGAGGGAGAAGATGGAAACATAGGATGGGATCGGGGTGAAGCAGACAGGGCAGACAGACAGTACAAGGGAGACACAGGTCAGGGAGAGGTAAACTGGGTATTGGAACAGATCTGAGTCAGACTCACAGGAACCAGTTGTGTATGATGCAGAGCAGGAACTATTACTGGTAACATCCCAGAGGCAGCAGCACCAAGACTTCCGGAACGAAGAAAGACCAAACAAGCTCCTCCTATGAGATCTAAACCCCGGAGACAGGATACATGCACCGGCTCAGCGGCGGCAGAGCCATGCATGAATCATGACCTAAGCATTGCACAAAAATGTACTATTTTTAGACACCAATTTTCTAGTATAAACCAGTGACGAATTACCCCCAAATATTTTCAGTGACTAATAGTTGGGGTTTTTTGTTTTTCTGAAAGCCAGTGCGCTAACCTGTGCTAAATTAAGTCCTTGCCTGGAGACTTTAAATTTATTACAGTCTGAAATATTCCCACTGCAGGAACTCGCTTTTCAGCACCATCCATTTGTCAACCGTTTATCCATCACCACATCCTTTACGATATTTTTCGTATCCATAAAATGTTAGAATCAGCAACCACACTAATGAAGGGAGTGCACAGCGGCAGTACTGCAAAGGCATTAGGATGTCATTTTTTTGGTTCTTATGACAGGTCCTATACCGCAGTATATGATCAGCGTACCTACCCTTTCATGAATTAATGTACTGTGATGCTAGTGCCTCCACAGACGAAAAAAATGAAAAGTCTGTCCTGCTGATAATAGTAATTTGACAGTAGAGACACAAAAAAATGGAGAGAGGGCAAAAAAAGATACACACTGTCAGTTTAGTCTCCCTGTGAAACAGAGGTGACAGATTAAGGATTAAGGACGAAGAGTGTCCTTATGATTATGAAAAAGACATTTTCCGCGTGACAAATCGTTTTACAGACTGGAGGTGGATGAGTTCAAGTCAGTTCAGTTTGCCCAACGTGTCCTTTTCAGAATTCATTTTCCGGCAGACACTGAAACAAACATTTAGTAGTTGTTAAAGCCAACGGAAAAAAAGATCTCAAGAGTAATGTAAGGATTCCGGGACTTTGATTCCATTGGGAAGCAAAAGACCGAACACGTTTTATGGAGTCTAAAACTGAGAACAGACAAAAATTAGAAATGTTTCGGAAGGACGAGAGAAATCGTCATGAGACATCAGGTTCAGGAAGACGTGGTGGCTTCTTCTTCTTCATCTCCGATCTCAAAACTTACTTGCAGAAGAAAGTTGTAGCCAAAGCTTGTTTTATAATCTTTTGAGGGACCTATGAAAGCGGGGGCACGCTCAACTTAAGCTTTTCGACAAATCATTTATTACGAAGAACCATAGACCGTATTTCTTTCTGCATTGTGTCAAGAGATACTTGAATTTCTTATTGAGTTGAGAAACGCTATTAAGACTTTATAGATAGGTGTTCTTTGCCGATCGTAATTGCTTAGACTCCGTCGTCTACGTTCCATCTAATAAACTCATTGTCATAAACATCAATGTCAAAATATATTCACTCTTGCCTCCTTCCAATAAAAGAAAGAAAAAAGTTTATTGTTTGCAAAGTTTGATACATCTAACACACATTGTTCTCACTTTCGAGCCCAAATCAATTCTTTCAGCTCTCGATTACAATAGGTAGACCTTGCCTCTCCATTTGGTCTTTCGCATCTGACGTCAAAGTGGAAGAGACAATAAGAACTGTGGCCTGGAGAGGTTTGATTATTATTCGAAAACTTTTGCCATCATTTCCATGTTCAGAGCTTCCATGACGAGCGTTGGTAATGTAACCTTGCTCAATGAAAATAAGAGCACATTGTAATAGATATTGACAATGTAGTGTTTGAGTAACAGGAAAAAAGCAAAAAAAAACAAAGCTATTGAAATACACACAACTGAGGACAATATCTCGCTCCTGACTAGAGGATATTGGGTCTTTGGGGTTGAAACTTCAGCCTTTCTGATGTTTTGTGCCTTTATTTCATTTTTTAACTTTCAGGGACATTATTTAAATGCTCAATACTAGGAATGAGCATACCCATGAATGTTCAGGTTTGCCGGGTTCAATGTTTGGTCTGGATACCCAGACTTTACCCAAACTCGAACCAGGACCCTAACTCTATATAAGTCAATGAAGACCCGAACTTAAGTATTGTAAATTGGTCCTAGTAATGGCTGGGGGCTACAAAAGGAGACAAATTGGGGTAAGAGCAGGATAATTATACCTACCGTGTTTTCCCGAAGATAAGACAGCAGTAAAACCACAATACTAGCCAGCCGTTAAGCAAAATGCATATTCACTGCTTCCCCAGACCAGACTCTGTGCCAGCATCTGTGATTGGTTGCAGTCAGACTGCTATACATGCCCCTCTGCTGTTTAAGCAAATTGAATATTTACTGCTTCCACCACCCATCCTCTGTGCTTGTGTCTGTAATTGGTTGCAGTCAGACTGCTATACAAGCCCTTCCACTGTTTTAGCAAAATGAATATTCACTGCTTCCTCCACTCACCCTCTGTGCCAGTATCTGTGATTGGTTGCAGTCAGACTGCTATACACATCCCTCTGCTGTTTAAGCAACATGAATATTCACTGCTTCCCCCACTTACCCTTTGTGTTGGCGTCTGTAATTGGTTGCAATCAGTCTGGGTATTGTAGTGTAAAAATAAATAAATAAATAAATAATAAAAAAAAAATGAAGTGGGATCCCTATATGATGATAACCAGGTAAAGGTTAAGCAGCAGCTGTGTGTTGATATTAGGCTGGGAAGGAGTCCAATATCCATGGCTCTTCCCTGTCTAAAAATCCTAGCCTCCAGCTGTCTGGTTTACCTTGGCTGTTTAGCAAAAATAGAGGGGACCAAACTAATTAAATAATTGAGAAAAATGGCATGGGGTCCCTACAATTTTTGTAAAGCAGACAGCTGGGAGCTGACAATATCAGAGTGGGAAGGGCCATGGTTATTTGGCCCTTTCCAGCCTAAAAATAGCAGCCCACAGCCGCCCCAGAAGTAGCACATCCATTAGATATGACAATTCTGACTCTGCATCCGGCTCTTTCTGATTGCCCTGGTGTGGTGGTAATCAGGGTAATACTTTTGGGATTGATGTCAGCTGTGAGTTGATAGCTGACATCAAGCCTAAGGGTTAGTAATGCATAGGCATCTATCAGACTCCTCCATTACTAACCCTGCAAGTATAGACTTAAAAAAGACACACAGTAAAAAATATTTTATTTTAAAAAACACTCCTCAATGCCCTCGTTCACCAATTTATTACTAAAAAAAAAACCATGAAGACGGGATTTCAGCACTCACGATGGTGAGCAATAAGGGGAGCAAAAGAAAGTCTATTACTTTTTACATATCACTTTTATTATGCTTTCCACAAACCAGATCATAATAAGGGACATTAAATTTGAGACACATAGCACCTGTCACGCTAGACACGGGGAAGTGCCAAGCGAACGGTGAAAAGTAAGGGAAGGGAAACCCTACATCTAGTGAAAGTGAAGGAGGAGATGGTGATCC
This sequence comes from Anomaloglossus baeobatrachus, assembly GCF_048569485.1. Taxonomy (NCBI): domain Eukaryota; kingdom Metazoa; phylum Chordata; class Amphibia; order Anura; family Aromobatidae; genus Anomaloglossus; species Anomaloglossus baeobatrachus. The sequence goes on from NC_134360.1 coordinate 20,777,849, forward strand.
CTGATTGAACCTACTGCTGGTCTAGGATACCTCGCCACCCTAGATAGGTTCCACACCTATGCGCCGATGCGGATACCTCACCCTAGGTTTCCCTAGTGCTGTACCCTAAATAGGGAATGGATGGGATGAGTTTTTCATCAACCACACTAAACACGAAAGGAAGACACAAGGAGGGCGCACATTTGAAAAATACATGAACAACTTATCTATAGATGGCTCAGGCAGAAGGTCAGCAAAGTTTCAGCAACGATATCACAGATGAGAGCAAGCCACCTGCTTGCAACCAGAGCTAGAATGAACCATTCCAGGGAGGAAGAGGTGTTTAAGTACCAAGAGAATACTGATGTTCAGCAGCTGGGTGGAAGGTGAGCTCCTGCTGGGTCCAAAAAAACATAAAAACCAAGCAGGAAAACTACCTATACCAATGAATACTGATAGCAGGAACAATAGAAAGTCAGGGAGCATTGTGTGCAGCTAAACACTGTGACCTTCTATTGCCAGAACCACATGACAGTCTGTCACCTGTGAAAGAACCTGAATGAATGAAATTTCCTGTGAAAATATGTGTTAATTGGAAAATTAATATTTTGTCTGATCCACTCCTCTCTATATATAAAGAGTAATAAAAGAAAATCAGTCAAATTTCTCTGTCTTCGAAGGAATTTACTCATAAAAGGCAGTCTTTCCTATCCATGATTTTTGAATTGCAAAATTCCGAAGGCAAAGCCGACCAATAGCTTCATTATCGTCATGACCATACACCTAGACCTGCTTCTTCCATGGGTTCATTGTCTGAAATTCCTGTTCTCACCTCTCCCATTGTGAATGTCACCGTAAAGGTTATTCAATTTGCTGTGAGGTCCCTGACGAGGCCGTGGCTTGAATGTAACTCAAGTAAACACGATGAGATCCGATTCAGCATCAATTCATTGAAGGGAAGTTTTAGCGCACGTTGAATGCTTTTCAGCAACTCATTTACATGATGAAATGTTTTTTAAAAGGAAATGTACTCCAAGTATATGACACGAAAAATTCATTTATGGATAAGAGCAAGACACGCTGTGCTTGTCGTATTGTCTGGCAGCTACCGAATCTCTTTGAAATGCATTGCACTCGAGTTCTTCTGGTGTATTACTCAACTGCTATCACACCTCTCATTTTCATCATTCATGTCTGTATTGCTTTGGACCTATCTTATATATCAACAATGTTCCGTAGCCTTTATTGCTATAGCAAAGCCGTTCCTGTCATTTTATTCTATTCACCAGTGAAGGAGGTAGAAGATTGGCAGGGTGTTGGGTTTTTTTTTTCTAAAATTTCAGCCTTTATACTCTAGGCGTATACTTTCTGAAAATAGTGAGCAACATGTTCAGTTTTGCACCTGTTCAGACTGCATTCTGGGAGTGCCATCAGTCTTTTTGTCTAGATTATGGAGTCATGCCCTCTTCCTGTGCACCCCACCCTCATTAGGTGATTTTATTCCCTAGTAGCAGGTTCCTACTTGCCCATATAGATGGAGGTTTGTTACACAGAGAGAGGCTTCAGTTTAGTGTAGGTTCCCAGTATATGAAATATGCCTTGACGTGGCGACTGGGCAGATATTAAAATGGCCATTTTTATATGCTAAATATCTCAATTTTTCCTAGATTTCCTTTATCTATATTCTTGCATTCATTGTTTGCACATGGGTCCCCAATTCCAGTCCTCAAGGGCCGCCAACAGTGCATGTTTTCAGGATTTCCTTAGTATTGCACATGTGATAATTTAATCACCTGCACAGTTGATGATTCCAACACCCATGCAATGCTAAGGAAATCCTGAAAACATGCACTGTTGGCGGCCCTCGAGGACTGGAGTTGGGGAACCCTGCTTTAGCATTTCAGAGTGCGACTGTCTTTTTTTGTCATTACATTTGAGGTGGTTCTGTCTTGGTTATTTCGTGTACATTAGAAGTTTTCATTTGCAGTTATGCTCAAGTCCAGTTATGCTCCTTTGCGTTGACCTAATTCTCTTATCTCCTTTGTATTTTTTAATTTTTAAGTGAAACCTTCAGAATCAATTTCATCCCCAAAAGGTGAACACTTTTGAAGCCTTCACATCTGATTGGGAAAGTCTATACCTCAGTGGTTGGTTTATGGCTGAAGAAGAGCTTAACAGTTTCTGCACTCCAACTCTAGTTTTGCCAGAACTACAACTATGGTCCTACAGGTTTCACTTCTCTCTTAAATTTCATAAAATAAGTCTTTTTGGCAGCCGAAACCATTACAGAGTAGAAAGGTTTGATGCAGAGAGCAATGTGCACCTTTTCAGCATATACGGCCACCTGTAGTCATTACTACTTATACAATCCTCCTAAATATACTATTGGGTGTATGGATAAGCCTTCTTCACGTTGAACTTGACCGATTCTCTGACAACCTTTCTGTTATGATCCGGAACCATGGAAGACCACCACAAATCATTGGCAAAAGGTGACAAGAGCATTGGCAACTAATCTGGCCGCCATCCCCTTACTAACCATCACAACTAGAAGTAGCCGAGGGGTGAACTAACATCCTGTGCACCGCGAACCCAGCCGGAGAAGCTAGCTATCCTAAAGGTAGGAAAGATGAATAACTCTCTGCCTCAGAAAATAGACAAGAATAGCAAGCCCCCCACATTCAAAGACTGCGGTGATATAGGAAAAACACATTACACAGGTAGATGACAGGATTAGCAAAAGGTGAGGCCCCCCGCTGACTAAAATAGGAAAGGACAGGAAAGGGACTGATGGTGGCCAGAGAAAAACCCTGCAAAATACCAACTTCCTGATAGTACAAAAAGGCCCTCAGATCGCTCGATCTGAACTCCATCCTATACCAGGTGCCCTTGTCATACCAATGAACAGAAAACAGGAATCATTACAAATTCAAAAAGCCACAAACACATGGACCCAAAGGAGCTATACTCCACACAGAACTGCAGGGAGTTCCCCAACAATCCACTGAGGGGGAAAATCCCTGGAAGGAAATAAACTGAAACCAACCACAACAAATGACAAACCCAGATAAGCAAAAGAACCAGACAATAAATAAAGAGCAAGCACTTATCTGGAGTAGATGTGGTGTAGAGCAGGATTAAGCAGGCTGGAGATACAAAGAACAACTGACATCCGGCAACAGCCTGCAATCAGACCAGGACTTAAATAAGCAGAGAGTTAGCAAAGGAAACTGTTACGGTTGCTGCGAGCACTGGAGACTATGTCCAGATTTCTTGCTACTGCACATGTGCGAGCGCTGGAGACTAAGTCCAGATTTCTTGCTACTGCACATGTGCGAGCGCTGGAGACTAAGTCCAGATTTCTTGCTACTGCACATGTGCGAGCGCTGGAGACTAAGTCCAGATTTCTTGCTACTGCACATGTGCGAGCGCTGGAGACTAAGTCCTATCTTGGAGCCATTGCACATGTGCGGGTGACATCATCGCTGACACGAGGTCACATGTCTCTGACACCTTCTATGCCGATTGGTCGCTGGTCATGTGCTTGTGACGCCTTGCTCGGTGATAGGCCAGCATGATGTCACTCTTGTCGTTCTGGCAGCGGATTGGCTCTGGTGTCCTCCATCTTGGATGAGGCACAGAGTCTATATAAGACCCTGACACACGCCGCATGGCGCTCAGTCCTCTTGGTTCATGCATGAGGGTAGACGCCCTGTGCACGTTCCTCTAGGCATTCCTCTGTCTATGCTAGGTGAGCGCTACCGGCAGGGTAGCGTTCTTATACCTTACAGCTTCGGCTGCTGTCCGTATCCTTACCTCTTAGGGGAGCGGACATAGGCAGGTGCCTGAGGCACATGGTCTGGCTGGGCCTTGTGATTCGACTCGTAGGTGGACGTTGCCGCTAGGGTAACGTTCCTTATACTGCGTCTGGCAGTTGTTCGTATCCTCGCACACTAGGGGAGCGAACAGAGGTAGGAGCTTTGTGCGGCTTACGCTGCTGTTCGTCTCTTTTGCACCACTAGAAGAGCGGACCTAGGCAGGTGCCATATCTAGTGGTTCGTGTCCTCGCACACTAGTGGAGCGAACGCAGGTAGGAGCTTTGTGCGGCTTACGCTGCTGTTCGTCTCTTTTGCACCACTAGAAGAGCGGACCTAGGTAGGTGCCATTTCGCACACATTGCCTTTGTCTCTGTGATTATTAACAGAGATCATTCCACACACCCTCCAAGTAAGGGAGGAATTGCTTTACTTATTATATCCTTCTGTGAGTTAACAGAGGTATTGCACTCTGCCATAGTCTGCAGCAGAGTCTTTGCACGGTGGACCCTGACTGTCTGATACTCCTTTAAGTTATTATCAGACAGCCCCCCGTAACAGAAACAGCCACTGCACAACACACCTAGTCTCTGTCCAAACCATTCCTGGCCACCAGAGGGAGCCTCCCAGCAGCCAAAACATAACTAACATTCACAACGCCTTTCTATCTGTTAATTCTTCGGTGAACCCTTCTGAAACAATTCCATCCCCAATAGGTGAACACTTTTGAAGCCTTCACATCTTATTGGGAAAGTCTATACCTCAGTGGTTGGTTTATGGCTGAAGAAGAGCTGAAAATTTTCTGCACTCCAACCCTAGTTTTGCCAGAACTACAACTATGGTCCTACTGGTTTCACTTTTCTGTTGAATTTTATAAAATGAGTCTTTTTGATAGCCGAAACCATTACAGAGTAGAAAAGTCTGATGCAGAGAGTAATATGCACATTTTCAGCAAATACAGCCACCTGTAGTCATATTTACTTATACAAACCTATGAAATATACCATTGGGTGTATTGTTAAGCCTTCTGTTAACCCTTCTTCTCGTTGAACTTGACTAATCCTCTGACCACCTTTCTATCTGTTACTTCAATGGTGAAACTTTCTGAAACAATTCCATCCCTAATAGGTGAATACTTTAGAAGCCTTCACATCAGATTGGGAAAGTCTATACCTCAGTGGTTGGATTATGGCTGAAGAAGAACAATAGAGTTTCCAGACTTCAATCCTGGTTTAGCCATTTCTACGACTATGGTCCTACAGGTTTCACTTCTCTCTTGAATTTCATTCTCTTTGTTATTTCTTCAGTGAAACTTTCTGAAACAATTCCATCCCTAATACGTAGGTGAACACTTTTGAAGCCTTCACATCTGATTGGGAAAAGGCACACGCAACGACGTATCTAACGATATATCGCCGGGGTCACGGACGCACATCCGGCATCGTTAGCGACATCATTGCTTGTGACACCAACGAGCATTCATTAAAGATGGAAAATACTCACCAAATCGTCCATCGTTAACACGTCGTTCATTTTCAAAAAATCGTTGATTTTTGAGGACGCAGGTTGTTCGCCGTTCCTGTGGCGGCACACGTCGCTATGTGTGACACCTCGGGAACGACGAACTACAGCTTACCTGCAGCCATCGGCAATGAGGAAGGAAGGAGGTGGGCGAGATGTTACAGCTGCTGATCTCCACCCCTCCGCTTCTATTGGGCGTCCGCTTAGTGACGCCGCTGTGACGCCGCACGAACCGTCCCCTTAGAAAGGAGGTGGTTCGCCGGCCACGGCGACATCGCTAGGCAGGTAAGTCCGTGTGACGACTCCTAACAATATTGTGTGCCACGGGCAGCGATTTGCCCGTGACGCACAAACGATGAGGGCAGGTATGCTCACTAGCGATATCGCTAGCGATATCGCTAGTGATATTGCTGCGTGTAAAGCCCCCTAAAGTCTTTACCTCCATGGTTGGATTATGGCTGAAGAAGAACTATTGAGCTTTTGGACTCCAACCCTGGTGTGACGATACACCACTAGTAAGCCAAAAACCAGGTAGATAGAAACGCTAACCAATTTGCAGGTATGCAAGTGTAACACCTTCAGATAACCTCGTTTGTATCCAGGCAGGATATAGGGTAGCCAGCCACACAGTAGATCAACAAACATGAAGAGACAAATCCGCTGGGAATCCGTCAGGTGGAGTAAAAATTAACTAGAAATAAAATCCATAACACTGGCATTTAGTATACTGATATTATAGGTGGTTAAATGTGGTTAAAATACCAATGTCAGTATACTAAATGCCAGTGTTATTTTATTATGGAATAATTACAAGTTAAATTTTACTCCACCTGACGGATTTCCAGCAGATTTTTCTCTTCATGTTTATTGATACACCACTAGGTGTCATTAGAGGTTACTAGAGACAGGGAAGTCAAACACACCAGTGGTCAGAAGCCAGGAAGTCAGATAAGGTACACAGGGAATGAACAGTGCCAAGATCAGTGTACTAGGTGGAGGTCAGAAACCAAGAAGTCAGATAAGTTACAGGTACAAGCCAAAGGTAAGTAGCCAGAGGGAAACCTTCAGAGTCAGGGGCACGGGCAGAGAAGGGTTACAAAGGACCGGGGTAGGGAGACAAGATCAGAAAAATAAAACTCACGCGAACCAGAGAACTCACTGCAGAGCAGCAACTACGACTTGCAGCGTTCCGGGTGAAGTTGCTCTCTAATGAAACCGAGCACTCACCTGGTATGAGATGCCTAAACACAGGCCCCTCACCACACCAGCTCAGGACTTGAAGGCTGAGAAGCCACTTGTAACCTGGAGTATAATACAGAACAATATTTCTCCTGGAGAGCAGAGCACCACGGATCATGACACCTGGTTTAGCCATTTCTGTGACTATGGTCCTAGTCCTACAGCTTTCACTTCTCTGTTGAATGTCATAAAGTTATTCTTTTTGGCAGCCGAAACCATTGCAGAGTGAAAAAGTGTGATGCAGAGAGCTGTGTGCACCTTTTCAGCAAATATGGCCACCACCATTGGGTGTGTCATTAAGCCTTCTGTTAAGCCTTCTTCACGTTGAACTTGATTAATTCTCTGACCAACTTTTCATCTGCTACTTCTTCGGTGAAACCTTCTGAAACAATTCCATCCCCAATAAGTGAACACTTTGAAGCCTTAACATCGGATTGGCAAAGTCTATACCTCCATGGTTGGATTATGCCTGAACAAGACCTGTAGAGTTTCTGGACTCCAACCCTAGTTTTGCCAGAGCTACAACTATGGTCCTACAGGTTTCACGTCTCTTTTTTCATAAAGAAAATCTTTTTGACAGCCGAAACCATTGCAGAGTAGAAAAGTCTGATGCAGAGAGCTGTGTGAATATTTTCAGAAAATACGGCCACCTGTAGTCATATCTACTTATACAAACCTCCTAAATATACCATTGGGTGTATCGTTAAGCCTTCTGTTATACCAAAATGGATCTGCCCATAGCCTTGTTCAATTCATCCAGAGAATTAAAGGTGGAAAACACCATTATTTATGTAGTTACTCTCAGCTGTATCACTTAACTGGCTATTTTAATTTAAGGTAATGTTAAAATATCAATAGGAATCATATCTGCGCTGTTATTGCTGTCGTTTAAAAAGACCTTTCCAAGTCTCATTGTAATTAAATTACAATTTCCAATTATTTCAGTCTGTTAACATATTTAAATTTATCAGCATGGAGGTAAAGTCATTTCGTTAAACTTACATTCATTTTCTTGCAGTGCGGTAATTTTGCATTATTTTCTACAATGCATCCTCCCTGCGCCGGTGATTTGGCATTTGTGTATTTAAGTTAACTTCTCCAAAACCTCTGCGTGCCGATGAAACATGTTCTCATAAACGGCTACGAGGAATGGAAAAAAAAAAAGGTTGATTTTTCGTAAACCAGTTTAATTCAGTCATGCATGTAATTAAAAAAAAAATGTGTCCTTGGTCTTGATGTAAAAATAAACTTCTGTAGGAGTGAGCAATCAAGCTCCTTTTCAAAGTAACGCGTCTGCTGGAATGTTAGCACGTTGTTAAGAGCTACCATGACAATAACCTTCTTATTGCTAAACCTTAAAATACAACATGGATGTGATTACATTCACTCTTCACATTAATCGGAGCTCAATCTTGGCCATGTTCAAAGGGCAACCTGATCTCTGCTCCACCCGAAACGTCTCCATTCACAATTTGTAGGCTTTGGAGTCTGCGGAAGATCGTCAAAGAACCATTCCAGGACCCCCGCGGAAGTAGAGTCAGCATGGTTTCCTTATCAAATGCTCGTTCTGTGTTTTAAAAAGATGTATATATTTTATTATCTCAGTTCATTTTTTTCATCTGTGACTTCTCACCATTCGACAAAAAATCCTTATTATTTCATGAATATCAATCCATGATAATGAAACTGCTATAATTGGGAGGAAGGGAATCTAACTTTAAATAACAATTATTTATATGAAACTAATGGTGAATATAGATCTACAATATTTGCCAAACAATTCCTGTTTCTGATTGGTTGTAAAATATGCACACTCAATTTGCCAAAACATGCATGGAGAAAATAAGCTAATCCACTCTAAATGGGAAGAGGATAGTAATAGACATGAACGGATCAATTCCTTAAACTGACCCTCAGGCTAGGAGAGCCTCTAACTGTCCCTTATCCCAGAGGTACGCATGATGGTGGCAAAGTCTGAGGCCTAGCGTAACCCTAACTCCTGATAAGCCCTGATTTTACACCCACTCACCAATAATTGGGAGGAAGGGAAATCTAACTTTGATAATTATTTATATGAAACTAAAGGTCAATGTAGACCTTCAATATCTGTTGGCCGATTCATGTTTCTGATTGGTCGTTAAACATGTACTCTCAATTTGCCAAGCATGCATGGAGAAACTAAGCTAACTCTCTCTAAATAGGGAGAGAATAGTAATAGACATGAGCAAACTGATTCACAGAGGATCGAGGTCAAGTTGAATTTCCTGAAATTTGAACACTTTGAAATTCGAATTACGATTCACCCAATGTTCAAAATAAATTTTGCCCAACACCGTCGCTGAGTGGGCTAATGTCACTCTGCTTGGCCGTGTGCTCACTTTTTCATAATTCTCATCTCTTAAGGCCGCTTGAACACGCTGCGACATCGCTAGCGATCGCACCCGCCCCCGTCGTTTGTGCGTCACGGGCAAATCGCTGCCCGTGGCAACAAAATTGCTAGGACGCATCAAACAGACTTACCTTCCTGGCGACGTCACTGTGGGTGGCAAACAACCTCTTTTTTAAGGGGGTGGTTCGTGCGGCATCAAAGCGACGTCAATCAACGGGCCACCAATAAAAGCGGAGGGGCGGAGAGCAGACGCATTCACATCACTCCCACCTCGTTGCCGAAGGACGCAGGAGCGCTGTTGTTCGTTGTTCCCGGGGTGTCACACGTAGCAATCTGTGCTGCCTCAGGAACGACAAACAACCTGCGTCCAAAATGAGCAACGATATTTGGGAAAGGAACGACGTGTCAACAATCAACAATTTGGTGAGTATTTCTGATCGGTAGCAGTCGCTTGTAGGTGTCACTCGCAATGACGTCGCTAACGAGGCCGGATGTGCGTCATGAATTCCATGACCCCAGCGATATCTCGTTAGCAATGTCGTTGCGTGTAAATCGGCCTTTACTGTCATGATAGTAATGAAGGAATTGGGAATAGGGACTGACCCTCAGGCTAGGAGAGCCTCTAACTGTCTCTTATACCAGAGGTACGCATGATGGTGGTGAGGTCTGAACCCCCATTGTAACCTTAATTCTTGAGAAGCCCTTTAGAGATTGTGGTAGATCGTCAAAGAACCATTCCAGGACCCCCGCAGACACAGAGTCAGTATGGTTTCCTTCTCAAATGCTTGTTCTGCGTTTTAAAAAGATGTATATATTTTATTATCACAGGTTTTTTTTCATCTGTGACTTCTCACCATTCTGCAAAAAGTCCTTATTATTTCACGAATATAAATCCATGATAATGAAACTCCTATAATTGGGAGGAAGGGAAATCTAACTTTATATAACAATTATTTATATGAAACTAATGTTGAATATAGATCTACAACATTTGCCAAGCAATTCCTGTTTGATTGGTCATAAAACATGCACGCTCAATTCGCCCAAGCAAGTATTGAGAAAATAAGCTAAATAGGGAGAGGATAGTAATAGACATGAGCGAACTGATTCACAGAGGATCGAGTTCAAGTTCAATTTCTTTAAATTTGAACCCTTTGAAATTCGAATTACGATTCACCCAATGTACAAAATAAATTTTACCCAACACCATCGCTGAGTGGGCTAATGTCACTTTGCTTGGCCGTGTGCTCACTTTTTCATAATGCTCATCTCTTACTTTCATGATAGTAATGAAGGAACTGGGAATCAGGACTCCAAAACTGACCCTCAGGCTAGGAGAGCCTCTAACTGTCCCTTAAACCAGAGGTACGCATGATGGTGGTGAGGTGTGAACCCCCAGTGTAACCTTATCTCTTGAAAAGCCCTTTAGAGACTGTGGCAGATCGTCAAAGAACCATTCCAGGACCCCCACAGACGCAGAGTAAGCATGGTTTCCTTCTCAAATGCTCGTTATGCATTTTAAAAGATGTTTTAAAAAGATGTTTATTTTTTTCATCTGTGACTTCTCACCGTTCTGCAAAAACCATGGAATTTAAGATTGCCCAATAAAGTTGAGTGCATCTTCTAGTCATTAAAGGTATTATAGGGACAGAAGAACAGGACCATGTTTAGGGCTGAGTGGTGAACCAAAGCACTGGAAAAAGCTTCAAACTAAAAGTCTAGCACTAGATAACTTCATTTGGAGCAAATCACTTACCACTAAAATCAGCTTCTTACGGAGTGATTACCAAATAAGATAGACATAGCGATCGATCAAGTGATAGACACACAAGCCAATTAATCAGATTGATTGATGGGTAGACAAATCATTTGAATAGTCAATAGAGCAATACCTAGTAGAGATAGGGGGATCTTTTAAAATTAGAATCTGCCTAGTACTTCTTCAAAATATTGGATTCCTGGAAAATAACTTTGCATGAATCTCAATATTGGAAAAGCTTGTAATTGCTCTGAAAATGCAAGAGTGGGAGAAGTGATGGAGAGAAAACACCAGAGATCATAAGAGCTTACACTCTACAGGAGACAGAGGACCCCACTGGCCATAGTAGTTTACATGCTACAGGAGACAAAGAGAGGGGACCCCACTGACCCTAACAGCTTACTCTACAAGCGGGAAAGAGAAAGGACCCCACTGATCATAACACTCTATAGGAGAGACAGAGGATCCTGCTGACCGTAAGAGCTTACACTCTACAGGAGAGACAGAGGACCCTGCTGACCATAAGAGCTTACACTCTACAGGAGAGAAAGGACCCTGCTGACCATAAAAGTATACACTCCACAGGAAAGAGAGAGGACCCCACTGACCATAAGAGCTTACACTTTACAGGAAAAAGAGAGGACCCCACTGACCATAAGAGCTATCATTCTACAGAAGAGGGAGAGAGGACCCCGCTGACTATAAGAGCTTACACTCTACAGAAGAGGGAGAGAGAGAGGAACCCACTGACCATAAGAGCTTAGACTCTACAGAAGAGGGAAAGAGGACCCCGCTGACCACAAGAGATTAAACTTTACAGGAAAGAGAGAGGACCCTGTTGACTACAGGAATGTAAGAGAAAGGACCCGACTGACCATAAAAGCTTACACTCTACAGGAGAGAAAGGACCCTGCTGACCATAAGAGCTTACATTTTGCAGGTGACTCTAGAGATGGTAAAAGACTCTGCCATATAAACTGTGCTCCGCTGGGACCCACTGATCTGTGATGGCCCCGATACTGACCACCACTGTACAGGTCTGATATCCGCTGGATGTCATAACTGCAGGGTATTATGGGGAAGCTGTGAGGCTACACAAAGTGTCACTAGCCCTTTCTCTGATGATTCAGCATTTTGGAAAATGGTGCAGCGCAAGTTGTTTTTTTCTTAAGCGAACCACAAATTGAATCTGAAAATGTTTGCATTTGCAATAAACCACGAATTGCAGGAAATTGGACTCATACTCAATCCTCCACTCTATACGCTTATCTCTTATGAATATATGCATTCCATTAATTGTTATTAATATAAAGTCACCTAAATCATTCTCTACATTGAAATTTATAAAAGTAGCTACTATTTATATTGGCAAAATACTTATTTTTCCAAAGGTAACAATCTGAGTTTGCAAATGTCCTCTTTAGTTAGGTATTTTTGTAGATAATACTTCATAATCATTAACAAGAATTATTTAGATATCTGGTAAATTAGCCACACTGTATCCTGTCATCCCTGGTCGTCAGTGCCTGCAATTACTATATATTAAATGGTTATCAATACTGTATAATTCTGGGAGAAGATGCAGGTCCGGTGACGTAGCCGCGTGATCGTGTTCCCATCAATCTGTCTCTTTGTGTCAGCGCTCGCTGAATTATTGAAGTTACTAATTACGCTCTGAGGACTCTGTGTGATACACGTCTGTGTGTTTCTGGGCTTGTAACACTTCATTTTACATTATATCTGGTAGAAATGGACTACCCGAGTTATTGCAATGAAACATTTGGGGTCATGCATTCGATCCATTCTCTAGTTTTCTTTTCATTACCGATATTTTTAGCAGTTGATTCATTATGCAGAATACCTTTTATATATATATATATATATATATATATATATGTTACAGGCAATGTATGAAAACCTGGCATTCTATAGAATACCTAGGCAATGTATACAATCCCTATCGTTTTCAGGCAAGGTATGAAATATCTGCGTTGTTCTATACTTTCCCTAGACATTACATAAAATGTGTAGGTATTATAAAGAATGACAAGAACTGCTCATGGCAAAGCCTGATATAATGCCCAGATTGGAAACGTTTGCCATTATTTAAAATGTCTAGGTGCCCAGATTGGAAAAGTTAGCCATTACATAAAATGTCTAGGTATTATAAAGAATGACAAGAACTGCTCAGAGCAAAGTCTGATAAAATGCCCAGATTGGAAAAGTTAGCCATTATATAGAATGTCTAGGTGCCCAGATTGGAAAAGTTACCCATTACATAAAATGTCTAGGTGCCCAGATTGGAAAAGTTACCCATTACATAAAATGTCTAGGTGCCCAGATTGGAAAAGTTACCCATTACATAAAATGTCTAGGTGCCCAGATTGGAAAAGTTACCCATTACATAAAATGTCTAGGTATTATAAAGAATGACAAGAACTGCTCATGGCAAAGTCTGATATAATGCCCAGATTGGAAACGTTTGCCATTATTTAAAATGTTTAGGTGCCCAGATTGGAAAAGTTAGCCATTACATAAAATGTCTAGGTATTATAAAGAATGACAAGAACTGCTCAGAGCAAAGTCTGATAAAATGCCCAGATTGGAAAAGTTAGCCATTATATAGAATGTCTAGGTGCCCAGATTGGAAAAGTTACCCATTACATAAAATGTCTAGGTGCCCAGATTGGAAAAGTTACCCATTACATAAAATGTCTAGGTGCCCAGATTGGAAAAGTTACCCATTACATAAAATGTCTAGGTGCCCAGATTGGAAAAGTTACCCATTACATAAAATGTCTAGGTATTATAAAGAATGACAAGAACTGCTCATGGCAAAGTCTGATATAATGCCCAGATTGGAAACGTTTGCCATTATTTAAAATGTCTAGGTGCCCAGATTGGAAAAGTTAGCCATTACATAAAATGTCTAGGTATTATAAAGAATGACAAGAACTGCTCATGGCAAAGTCTGATATAATGCCCAGATTGGAAACATTTGCCATTATTTAAAATGTCTAGGTGCCCAGATTGGAAAAGTTAGCCATTACATAAAATGTCTAGGTATTATAAAGAATGACAAGAACTGCTCATGGCAAAGTCTGATATAATGCCCAGATTGGAAACGTTTGCCATTATTTAAAATGTCTAGGTGCCCAGATTGGAAAAGTTGGCCATTACATAAAATGTCTAGGTATTATAAAGAATGACAAGAACTGCTCAGGGCAAAATCTGATAAAATGCCCAGATTGGAAAAGTTAGCCATTATATAGAATGTCTAGGTGCCCAGATTGGAAAAGTTACCCATTACATAAAATGTCTAGGTGCCCAGATTGGAAAAGTTACCCATTACATAAAATGTCTAGGTATTATAAAGAATGACAAGAACTGCTCATGGCAAAGTCTGATATAATGCCCAGATTGGAAACATTTGCCACAATATAAAATGTCTAGGTGCCCAGATTGGAAAAGTTAGCCATTACATAAAATGTCTAGGTGCCCAGATTGGAAAAGTTACCCATTACATAAAATGTCTAGGTATTATAAAGAATGACAAGAACTGCTCATGGCAAAGTCTGATATAATGCCCAGATTGGAAAAGTATTTAGTAACAAACAGTCAAAAAACTAATGAAAGAAGTAACAAACAGTCAAAAAACTAATGAAAGAAGCAACAAACAGTCAAAAAACTAATGAAAGAAGAAACCCTAAATGAACAACAGGATATCTTTACTGGGAAAAACACAGAGAAACAGAAGTGTCATTCCTGACTATTAGTCTTTAGTAACAAACAGTCAAAAACATGTAAGAAGAAATGCAAAATGAACAACAGGATATCTTTGCTGGGAAAAAAAAGGAATCAGAACTCTCATTCCTGACTATTTGTTGCAGCACGGGAGGCTAGAATGGCATTTTAATGCTAAGAGCAATTAAGCCAGTTTCACAGATCTGCTGATGCCTGCTCTGTCCACCTACTTTTGGACAGACCACCCCTGCAGTATTCTATACTCCGCCTGTTTGTCATTTCGGTATTCTATAGAATGACTAGGAAATGTATGAACATCTGATGTATTTCATACTTTGACGACCCATTTCCAGCATTGTATACATTGCCTAGGTATCCTATAGAATACCTGTTTTTACACATTGCTGTTAACATATATACTATATATTACGCGGATCTCTAATGTTCAATCTTCAAGGGAACATTAGTAGCATTTCCATAGATGGGTGTTTCATGTTTAAAGTGAACCTGTCACCAGGTTTTCCCCTTAGAAGCTGCGGCCACCATCAGTGGGCTCATATATACATCATTTCAGATTACTGTATATAAGAGCCCAGGCCGATCTGTAGAACTTAAAAACAGCCTTATATTACTCACCGTGGGGGTGATGGGTGTCACTAGTCTCGTTCTTGTGCCTCCTCCATCTTGTACAATACTTCTGCCCAGCCCCATGTGGATGACACATCCTACGTCATTCACACAGAGGCCAACATTGCGCTCCTGTGCATGCGCACTTTGATCTGCCTGACTAAGGGGGATCAATGTAGTGTAGTGTGCATGCCCTAGAGGTCTGTGACCTTTTCTCGCTCCTGCGCATTACAGTACTTTGCTCTGCCCTCAGCAGGGCAGATCATAGTGCGCCTGCGCATGAGTGAGAAAAGGTCACAGACCGCTCGCGCATGCGCACTACACTCAAATCACAAGAGACCGACCGGAGCGGCACTGGAAAGAGATGAGGACGCCTAGAGGTGAGTAGAAGTCAGGGAGCAGGGGACTTACATTTAAAGCACCACTCCAGTGGTACAATTGAAAAAAATGCTGGAGTGGTGCTTTAATTTTTAGCTCCGAGGGCAAAAGGCACTGGAGAATTCTGATGGGTAAAGGAAGTTCTACCATGTCAAAGCTTCTCATCAGGCCCCATTCCACATGAATTTCTTTCCAGTACAGAAGAACAGAGATCACGTCCAAGACACAACAATGTGACAATTAAAAAAAAAAAAAAACTTTTAAAAAAATGAACAATAATAAGAATAACGTTCTTGACAGCATAAAACAAATTAAAAAAAGTCCTAATAAAAATGACTTAAAAATTCTATTTTATCGGTGTATAATTTTATTTTTACACACGATAAAAGCTCATTTGTCTCTATTAATGATATAAAGGGTCATCAATGGCAGCTACCCCCGACTGTTTGATGGATTACCCATTTAAAATTATATTTAATAGGACCTAAATATGTTTTATGGTGGAAACAAGCAGGTGTCAGCTGTGCTCACCCTCTTTAGATTGTGTTCTCTTTGATGGTTTAATGTTTTCCTGCATAGGGTATGAATGATAATCAAACCTGAACACATTACTAAATTAACATACATTTTATATTTTTAATTCATTTTAATATATTTGTTTTTATTTTATTTTTTTTTTCTAAATATTTCTATATTTTAAAATAGCCTTTGTATTCATATTACCGGAATTGATCAATTAAATAGAGCAATAAATAGCTAAAATAATGTAAATAAACACTGTGAATTGAAAGGAGCACTAAAAAGTTAATATAAGATAATATATCATGTATATACTGTATATATATATATATATATATATATATATATATATATATATATATATATATAAAAATGACTCTCTGACTTAGAGTATGTACCGTATTTTTCGCTTTATAAGACGCACTTTTGTTCCCCCAAATTTTGGGGGAAAGTAGGGGGTGCGTCTTATAAGCCGAATATACGGGGGGGGGTGGGGGGTGGTATATGTATATGTACACTGCAGCGTCCAGGCGAGGTGGGGGCAGCAGCTCTGGAGCACAGGGGAACGCTGCGGGCTGCAGCCTTTGATCTCCTGCACCCGCTCATATAATATGCACAGCCGCTGTCCATCTCCAATGGTGCTGAAATCGCACGCAGTGAGGGGCTGGGGCAGCGGTGCATATTATATGAGCCTGCGTCCCAGTGTGATCGCACATGCCCACCCCTGTGTTAGATTTGGCCCCCAGGCTGCTGCTCATTCTAAAATAAAAAATCTTTACTTACCCTGCAGCGTTTCTCCCCGTGTCCCTGCTTCCACTGTGATCAGGCAGAGATCTCAGCCTGCTGTGCCGATCACATGACCGCACTGACAACCAGGAAGTGGAAGAACAGAAGCACGGAGAGAGACAGGAGGGAGCTCAGCGCTGGAGGAGGTAAGGAAAGAGGGGTTTATTTTACTTTGGGCAGCAGCCTAGGGGCCATATCTGACACAGGGGGACTTGTGCAATCTATATAGGGGCCATGGGCAGCACTATGGGGGCGATATATAACACAGGGGGACTTGTGCGATCTATATAGGGGCCATGGGCAGCACTATGGGGGCCATATCTGACACAGGGGGACTTGTGCGATCTATAGGGGCCATGGGCAGCACTATGGGGGCGATATCTGACACAGGGGGACTTGTGCGATCTATATAGGGACCATGGGCAGCACTATGGGGGCCATATCTGACACAGGGGGACTTGTGCGATCTATAGGGGCCATGGGCAGCACTATGGGGGCGATATCTAACACAGGGGGACTTGTGCGATCTATAGGGGCCATGGGCAGCAGCATGGGGGCGTTATCTAACACGGGAACGTGTGCAATCCATAGGGGACCATAGGCAGCACAGGGGAACGTGTGCCATCACAAGGGGGGGCCATATCCAGATTAAGGGGGCTAATTTTAGGATGGGGGGCTATGAGGGACATATACCCTATATGATTTGTTAGAGGGACACTGGCATTATAAGATGGACCCCATTTACCATTAAAAAAAAAAATTCTCTTTTCCTTCACCAAATTTGGGGGTGCGTCTTATAATCAGGTGCGTCTTATAAAGCGAAAAATACGGTATTAGAAATTAGAAAAATCAATTTACAAGATGAAATTATAAAAAGATGTATCGACCCATTGACGTGTAATATCAATGTTTTGTATGGAATCAGTATACAAATGACCCATGATTGATGGGTAACATGTAAATAAATGAATGCATTCACATTAGTGTCAGGGCTTCATAACAGGGACATGAAAGCTATGTCGTGGCCATTTACAAAGAAATACAAAGGAATCCTGACAGTTCTGGATACATTTATAAGGGGTCTGGAAGGTTTCATTTGAGGTTTTCATTTTTTGATAATAAAGATATTAGTTTACCGAAAAATGGCAGTGTGAAAGGAAACTAATTTTAGAGTGATTACAATAAACATTATAAAAATAAATACAAAAAATAATAGAGTAAAATAGAATAAATTTATTTAAAAAAAATGTTAAGTAAATTCAGCAAGCATCCTAATTTTAAAAAGACTCAAAAATTTGAACCAACTTGTGATGCTAAAAGCTTATCTTCTATGGGATGGATTGGCTGTTTGGGAATGTAGTGCCAGCAGAGACGCCAACTTACCTCCCCGGCCGAGCCACGTCTTCTCCCGCACTTCCCCAGTCATGGATATGTGTGCTGCTGTCTCTTTCTCCTCTCAGGCTCTATATATGCCACACAGGGTTCCTAGAAGTGCACCTAAGATGCGCGTTCGCACACTGGCCCTCCTCTTAAAGGACAGGCGTGCCATTTCCAGTAAATGCCTCTCAGCCAATGTATTTAAGGCATCCTCCCATTAGGGGAGGTGCCTGCGCAACAAAATTCAGTTAGTCAGTATACCAGTCTGCTAGCTAGTTGTCAGGTCCCGTTATATCTGCGTCCGTTACCTATACCTGAGTCTGCCTATCCCTACCATCCCCACCATTCCTGTCTGTACCCAACTATCCAGCCTGCCTCAGCCATCTCACCTGTACCTGTCTATTCCTGACTCCATCTCCTGTCATGGGGGTCAGCTGCCACAGTCTTGGTCACTTCCCTGGGAGTGGTACCTGGCATATACCTCGCAGTATGCGCTTAAACCCCTCCCACTAAAGGGTAAGCCCGAGTCCCCCTTGTGGTACAGGGGTCCCCTAATCTCACTCACTGCCCCCACACCGGTCGCGAATGTTACAGGGTAGTAACAGATGATCTCAACAAAGTTTCAGCAACTTTTATCTACTCTGTAAAACCAGTTGTCCTAAGAACATTTTTCATCAAGAACAGCGTGAACAACTTGATGAATCCGGGGCCATAGAGTTTTAAACACATGAATATATAATTAAAAATGTATCACACGTGTCATATGGATTGACATACTCTATCATTTTAACAGTATAAGATTGGAATATCACTTGTAATAGTGAGCAAATTTCTGGATATTCAATACAAGCAGATTCGTTCCATTTTAGAAGGTTGATTCGATTTGGTCCAAATAAATTTTAAGCCCAATCGAAGTAACTGCAATCGGGGTTAAGATAAAAAATACATATATACAGAATATATACACAACAATCATGGCACTGTTTGGTACTCAATTAAGCATCAGGGGGCTCGGGAACTTGCGGAGCTCAGCTGAGTATCGCGGATGCTCGGTTGTATTGTCTGTGAAACAACAAACTAAAGCATAGGCTTGCTACAGAGCATGACGTGAGCCAGCACCCTAGTGACAGCAACGTGCAATCCCTGAATGGCTCTCACTGGGGGTTAAAACAACATTTTTGGATGTAGTGTGTCAAAAAAAAAATATCCACCGTCCCATAGAAATGCTCTGTTTATCATTGGCTGTATGTGGTCGGAGGAGCCGAAGTGCCCAATCATTGACTTACATTATACTCATTACTCGAGTTGAGCACTTTCAGAGTGTCTGACCTGCTGGAGCATTTCGGTGCTCGCCAATCAATTATAAACAGGCCACAGATTGACACCCTAGTATGACTCAGAGTGACCTAGTGACCCGGCAACCCTGAACAGCTGTATCATTACTGATGTCTCTGCTCTTCAGAGGCAAAGGGTCTCATGCAGCACAGCATGACCCGGAATTGCCTGTAAGCAAAATCTATGGAGTATCAGAACAATGCTCCACAGACTTTGTCCATCGGAATACCCAGACTGTGTTGGACCAACTGGGAATTATTTTTTTCTTTTGAATAAAGTGGTGAATGAGGGTGAGTCTTATTTTATTTCTCTGTGTTTGTATGTTTGTGAGGCTTTTTTAGATATCCTCTTTTTCTAAGATGGATTCCCTGAACTAAGGCAGAGCTGTGTGTGGTTTTTTATAAAATGGTAAACAAAAGAAAGTTTTGGTGAGTGTTTATTGAAATAAATTATTTTTTTACAGGGTTAGTAATGGGGTAGTCTGATTCACGCGTCTCCATTACTAACCCCTGGGCTTGAAGCCAGCTGACACTACACAGCTGACATCAACCTCATAAGCCATTATCCTGATTTCCAATGCACTCGGCAATCAGGAAAAGCCAAGGTGAATCGCTGGAATTGGCAAATCTAATGGATGCGGAACTTCTGGGGTGGCTGAAGGCTGGTATTTTTAGGCTGGGAAGGGCCCAATATTCATGGACCTTCCCAGACTTATAATACCAGCCCCCGACTGTCTGCTTTACCTTGACTGATTATCAAACGTCTGGGGGGACCCCACATTGTTTTTTTCAATTAATTATTTATTTGGTTAATAGCTATAAGATCAATCAAGCTATCTATCACCTATATTTGCACATGTTTAGCGCTGCAGAATATGTTGGCGCTATATAAATAAAAAAATATTATTATATGTTTAAACCATTCATTTCAGTATCATGCATTTTTTTCTTTCGGGACGTGTTACACGGATGACACATACCTCCACACGGATGGTCAAAACGGAATGTGCGTCTTTTTAAATGGACATGTAAAGGGGGCCTTAAGCACAGATTTGACATCTGTGATATCCCATTATATGAATGGAGTATATAAAGGGACTTTAGGGTCAGCATTCATTGAGGGACACCACTGCCCAGATACTTTTTTCAGCTCATTTTCTCAGTGCCAATGAAGAGTGAGGAGGAGACTGGAGCTGAATTGGGTGCATTAAGGCGCGAGGAGAGGGCTGTGATAGTAGGTACAGATAAAGGGTTTGGTGAGTATGACATTTTATTGTTTTTTAATCCCTTTCCAGATCTGACTTGGCCATATAAGAGGACTATGACTCAAGTCTGCAGGATAACTTCTCTCCTTGTGGAGAGTGACATGCAAGTGTAAGGAGACTTATTGGCCTTGGTGAATATGAGCATTTGCTAAAACAGACATATTAAGAGAACTGATATGTCCTCTTTAAACTTTCCAAAAGATCTATAATATTACAGTTGAGGCCAAGGAAGAAATTACTGATGAACCATCAATTAAAAAATCCAATCCAATTAGGCATGTGCTGAAGGTGTCCGGGGTTTGATTCTGGGTGCCCCGTGGTCTTTGTTTCATCTCTTACGTCAATTTGTAACTGGAAGAATCATTTCTCATTAAATATTCAAATCAAACTTCAGTACTTCTATCCCATAGCCGTGAACTCTATCGAAAATCTGCAGTCTCCTGGCGTATAAGAATAATAATTAACATCGGCATTATCTGAACATTTCTAGCGAGAAAATTTCTTCCACGTCTCATTGATAGAGCAATGTAACAAATTACTGAAAATTAAAACTGACTGGTTTTGTTTTATTCTTTATTTAATATAACAATATCTGCTCACTTAGTAAAAATGGTTCAATTGAGTATAAAGGAAATTGTAAAAGTAGCAGAAAACGGTGGAGTTTTTTTTCAAAATTCTTGTAGACTTGCAAATGTCATGAAAATAATACGGGTTTCATGACTATAGCCGGACACTGATGGGGTTAAGTCTGGTGGGAGGGGTTTGCTCGGTTGTGCCTCATTCCGGGGCTCATACCGCTTTCTCATGGTGTGAATTCCTCTAGAACGCCTGCAGTAATAATTCCTACTCTGCAGTGTGCACAACTCATTCTTGTGAGTTAGCCCTGATCCGTCCCGCTACCAAGCTTACCTCTCTCTGACCTCCATTTCTTCTGTACTGTTTGTCCACCCTGTCTACCTGACCCTGGTCCTGTTCTATGCCTCGGTCTCCTCCCACTCTTTTGTACTTACTTGTTCTCCCGGCCTCTGACCTCCGTAGCGTTCCCTGACCTTGGCTCTGCTTTCCTTGTTTGGCTTTTGACGTGACTTCTCGCTTCCTGACCATTTTGCTTCCACCTATTTACGGCTTGTTTGCGCAACCCTGTGTTGACGTGACATCCCGGTTTAGACTTAGGCTTGCTGACTACTCTTTCTGGTGGTTGCGTCCTCTTGTGGGCTTTTGTCTAACTGCCCTTTGGAGTTCCATCTCCATTCAGCCTCTGGGTGTTTAAAACAAAATATTCAAAAATAATACATTTTTAACGTGGTGATTAGAGAGCACTAAAAAGTTTGAGTGCTCGTTACTCAAATCGAGCAGGTCGGACGCTTGGACAGGCTTGACTCGTGTACCGAGTATAATGTAAGACAATGGGAAATCCAAGCATTTTTCTGGAAGCACCTACCAGGACGGCAGGGGATGAGATCTCTCTTTTTTAACGGCTTCCAGAATATGCTAGACAAGAACTCGAGCATATCAAGCACCCGCATGATACTCGATCAAGAGCATCACAAGCACCCTGATACTCAAGCATCGAGCATTGCCGAACTTGCTAGCTCATCACTAATTATAAGACTATATCAAATTTGGCAAATTATCAAAATTCTTAGATCTCTTTAAAAAAATATTCCAACTAAATAGAGGCGAAAACCTATTGGAAACATTATAATCACTCTTTTCATGTATTCTTCCTCGGAACTCCCAAGAAGGATGTTTTCATCTGATTGACCTCTATAGTTCATGTTAAGTTTTAAGAAATATTGAAAACATGAAAATCACCAATGAGTCAAAGATAATATTGATTTGATTGTTTGTCAACAAAGATTAGAATAAATTTGAGTGAAATTAAGTTCTTGTGGCGCCCTGGACAAGCCAGGGGCCACAGAGAACAACACCTACACACCCCACACTCCCGGTCAGGCACACCGAAGTCAGACAAAACCCTTGTTGCCTTCCTCCAGGGGCTGATGTTCACACCAGGGGGGTGGGCCAGGTGGTTGGTCCCGCCCACCGAGGAGTACACAGTCCTGGAGGCGGGAAAAGCAGACAGTTTGGAGTTCAGTGAGGGAAGGGAAAGTGAGAGGAAGGAAAGTGGCAAGTGAGCAGACTGAAGTTGGTCCGGGTGTGTGGCCCGGACGGATCGGCAAGGTTGGCAGACTGTGGTGACCGTCTGCAGGAGTGGCCTATCGGAGTTTACCGTAAGGACCGTGGACGGGCGGTGGCCCGGCGGTACCGGACCGGTACACAAAGAGAAGTCAGCACCATCTGGCAGGGGCTTGCGGACCCCGGCAAGGCTTGGAGTCGCCGTGAATTTGCCAAATCCGTTAGCGAAGGGAACCTCCTGGGTTTCCCAGCAGCCAAGTCCCGAAAGAAGGCAACCGTCCAACCGAGAGAGGGAAACACAGTCACCGCCAAGGCTAAATTTCCCAGGGCCAGAGCCTGCGGGCCAAAGGGGCTCCTTCAGTACCCATCCAAGCTGGGGAGCGGGTTACCGGTGGGAACCCATTGGAACCGTTTACAGTACACAGGTGCAGGGAAAGGCAGTCACCATCAACCTGCCGGGAGAAACAACACCACAGCCGTCTGTGGGACCCATCAACCCAGCCGTGTGTTTTACCGAGAACTGTGTCCTCATCATTGGCTGAGTGAGTACCACCGTGCCGTGCGGCACAGCGCTGTCCCCGCGACCCTGCACCTCGCCAGGCCCCGTAACCCGCCTGCCATCCATCCCTACCCCATCACCGGGCCCCGGGACAACCAACCCCCTACCCACAGAGGGGAGAACTAACATCCAGGCTGTTCCCTGTCATCGCTCCCGGGATCCCCGTCCAGAGCAGCGGTGGTGTCACCAATATCACCATAACCGTGGGTGGCGTCACGGACAATATCCAATCCCCACAATCAATCCCTACCCTTTTCACTAACGGGCGAGGAGCGCCGCTCGAGTCCCCGGGATCCGGCCAACCGCTCGAGCCACCACCAAGCAGCCGCAGCAGCCGCGGCCGGACCCGAGTAGTGGGAGAGCACAGCGTCCCCCCCTCCGCCCGCGACATTCTTGTCACGCTAGGTTCAGGAAGTAGCAAGCCAACGGCAAAAGAGAAGGGAAGGGGACCCTGAGTCAAAGCAAAGGGAAGATGGTGACCCCTGACCAAACCTACCGCTGCTCCCTGGGGTCCCTCACCACCTATGCGCCAAGCCGGATACCTGACCCTAGGTACCCCTAGTGCTAGGTCCTAAATAGGGAACGGGTGGAATGAGCTCTTTGTCAACCCCACAGAGGAGTACAGGCCTCCTGCTTGCAACCAAGGCTTGAATAAATTGAAAAATATCACCAGCACCAGTCCAAGGAAGGAAGGGGCATTTAAGGACCAAGAGATTACTGATGATCAGCAGTGGGGAGGAAGGCGAGCTCCTGCTGGGTCCAAAAGGGGGAAAGAATCCAGCAGGAAAGCTACCTAGACCAATGAATACTGATAGCAGGAACAATGGAAAGTAAGGGAGAATTATGCACAAACAAATGCTGTGACCTTCTATGGCCAGAAACCACTTGACTGTCTGTCACCCGTGACACACCCGAAACAGTTCTACTCGGATTTTACAAAAATCTACATAGGACAAAATATAGATTTTTTTCAATTCACTTCCACACAGATTCAGCAAAATGGTGTCCAAGGTCTTCAGGTTTTCAAGGCTCGGGAGGGTTCTGCGCATGCGCCCACAAAGGTCACGGATCACGCAGTGATGCCAAACTTCTCAGTGTCACCACAATCTACGCCGGTTCTAGCAGACAGGAAAATATTGGTCTAGAGACTGAGATCCCAGAGATTTCAGCACTGCCAACATCGATCCGAAGATGTGATGAGGAGCAGAGACCTGGGAAGTATAAGGATTTTTACAATTTTTTACATATCACATTTATAATCCTCTAACGTCTAGAGAGACCCCAAAGAATAATAAGTAAAATTACATTTGCGGTGAAAAACGTCTACATAAATCAAATTTCCCACAAAAAAACCTTCAAATTCGAGTTTTGTCTGATAAACTGATGTCTATATGACGACCAAGCATCTATGAAGGTCAGAATGGTTGGAGATCTGGGATACCATGCTGTTGTTTTAACAAAGAAGTTCATTGTGTCTTTCTGGGTCATTTGTAAAGTTTTATCGTTCTGACCTTTTACAGACTTGGCCTGAAGAATGGACGGAGCATTCGGACAATAGATAAAGCCAAACACCTTCAGTAACCGCCCACTGAACTTTATCATTTCATGGTTGTTCAGGTTGAAAACAAATACAAGTTCATCCAGATAGTGGAATTGACCTGAATAAAGGGGAAATAAAGTGCCCCCTAGTGGAATATCTTAGAAAATAGAAGGATAATGAGAAGTGAAGACTCCTACCTTGGGAAGTCGTGGTAAGAGCACAACACAAGTGCTGACGTTGGAACACAAAGATTCCGCGTGCTCCGGCACCACTTGTGAACTACATTTTTTTTTTCTTGTGGTAGAAAAGAAATGACACCCAGTGGGGATAACGCAATAGTGATTGGATGTGATTTTGCCATAGTACAGCTGAAAAGGGGAGTACCCTCCTTAGTCTTGATCAGGCTTAAAGGGAACCTGTCAAGTGTAATAAGCACCCAGCACCACAAGCAGTTCTGGTTGCATATTGTTAATCCCTGCATCTATTAACATAGATAAAGAGATCTGTAGAAGAAGTATTTCTAAAGATACTTTATGATATTCTAATGAGGCCAGGGACTAGTCGCAAGGGCGTTAGTTCATGCGCTCATTCCGCCATCTTAGCATGTTAGCACGGCCACAGGGGCGTGCTAACATGCTAATCAAAGGCCAACGCCCAGCATCATCAGCAGTGACGCATGTACCTGTCCCTTGTTTCCATTTCAGAGCTCCAGGCTTAGGGTCAGCGCGCATGTCCTGGCACTTCCAATCATGCGCACTAGACCTCTCTGAAGCCGGGACGTGTACACCCGGCTTCATTGTGTGCATGACCAGAAGTGCTGGGACTTCTGATCATGCACGTGTACTGACCTTAACAATGGACAATGGACACAGGTACGCTCGTCACCGCTGATGGGCATTGAATAGCATGTTAGCACACCCTCACGACTAGTACCCTTGCTCATCAGCATACGATAAAAGATCTTTAGAAATACTTTTTCTAAAGATCTCTTTATCTATGCTAGTGTATACAGGGACAGTTAGGCAGGGATTAGCAATATACACCCAGAACTGCTCGTGGTTCTAGGTGCATATTGCACCTGACAGGTTCCCTTTAATAAGGTGTCAGCTGCACTTTAAGAACATTTTCCTGGTGTTCTAAAGGCAATTGTCCAGACCCAGGGCTATGGGGTACTCGGTCCCGGGCGGAGTACTACTGGGATGTGTCACTGGGTAGCCGTTGCCATGTTCAGTGACCCTGGGGGTCGCTTTAAAGAGGATTATATACAGGGGAATGTTCAATAAAGTTTATGTTGTGATGCCATTTGCTCGTTGCGGTTAAGGAGATAGAACCGCCGCTGCACAGTCTCTTCGCTGGGGCTGATGTTGACGGCAGCCTGGATTTTGGGCCCCCCGCAAGTAGGCCCCGGGCCCCAGGGGGTAGGTGATTGAGTTAGGCACAGGAAAAAGGTAGGCCACACAAAGGGTTGCTGTGTAACTGGCTCTCTTTACTCACAGTGGATGGTAACTGGTACCCGGAGGAAGGCTAGTGTTCACCTCTGGTTCTCTTAGTCCCAGTGCCGGGTTGATGACCTGGTGGCTTCTTTCCCCTGCACCTCTCTCAAGTTGCTGTGTCCCCGTGGCTTGAAGTGTATGGGAGTTCCTTCCTGTTTGTCTCTCAGTCTCTGGTCCGTACAGCGGCAGTGTGAACCCTGTAGGGTCGGTGTTCCAGTCCGGTCCCTGGTTCTCCTGTTACTGCTAGGGCCCCCGGACTTCTAAGGTCAGTGAGGTCCTGGATGGTCCCCTCACTGTGCAGATTTTATCAGGTCTGCCTGGAGCATTTGCCTGACCTGGGGCTCTGTACCCCGTCGGTAGTATGGTTTCGGGAGTACGTCTCCGTACTCCACCGGCAACCACACGCCTGGGCCCTCACGTCACCGTGACACTTCTGTGTGAGAGCAGTTAAGTCCGTTCTCCCTCACTTCCACTTACTAACTGTCTGTCCCCTCCCACCTGGTTTTCGTCTAGTGGACTGGATCGGCTCCACCCCTGGGTGGCCATCCATTGGGTCCACTCTAGTCTGTCAACAGTCTGTGGATGGGGAAAACTGGGATTTTAAATGGTGATTTGCTGTTACCGGCACTGGTCTTCCAGATCCCTGGGGGTAGGCCCTGCATCTTTGGCAGAATGCAGTACCTTGTAGTGCCCTGATGGGTTCAGGGGCGCTACACAATCACACCCAAATCCTATTCCGTTACACCCGCTCGGTGCCATTTCGTTTCTACCACAATATCCCAATTTCAAAGATCTTAACTGAATAACAATCAGAATAGGTTCCTGGATCAGTGACCCATCGCTCAAATGTAAAACCTATAACCAGAGTTTGAGCCAATTGATTTTTAGCCCCAGGTGAGTAATTTGTGGCCACCATCTTTTGATTAGTGCAAGGTCACATCAGCATCATTCTGCAACAATGATGTCATATCAGGCCAGCTAATGAAAAGAATAGCTGTAGATGCCAGGAAGTAGGGGGAGTTTATTTATGACTCTCATCCAAGTACCACAAACTATTTACCTGGCTAGAGTTTTGCAAATCGAATCAAACCTTCCCTACCAATATAAACCCATATTTTTCAAGAAAGGCATTCAGACCCTCCTTGAGCTTGTTCAACGAATTGACCATTATATTGGCCCATTTATGAAGTCAGGTTGGCCAAACATTCATACGTTCTCAAAAGGGAGAGGTTGAAAAGTTACCACCAAACACTTTGGTTATTCTTCCTCGAGATTATAAGATTGGACATTAGTGAATTCAATATGGCCAATAATTATACTACTCACCATCAACCGAACATATGTTTGCCAAACATCTAATACACAGTATTCGTGCATTGGTTGGTTCAGCCCATGTTAGTCTAATGTTTGTGTCCAGCTCTGGACCTTTAGTTTTTCTTCCATTATTTATGCCATATGAATCAGTTAAGTTAGATGAGGTTAGATTCTTCCCAAATTGCTAGTTAATTGAATTTGGCTAGTCGGTTCTAGATAAGGTGGGCATACTCGGTGTGAAAGCTACGAGCTGAGGGAAGAATAAATTTAGACCTTATTAGCTTTAGAAAATGTCAGCATCACCATAGTCACATTGAAAAGTGTGTGTAACGCCCATATTGGTATCCTCTTACTCCCTCTGCCCTCCCCACTCCTGGTGGAGATGTTGGTTCTCTCACCTGCTCGGACGTCCTGTGGTGACTGGTCCATCCCCGGTCCATGCTGCTGTCTCCCAGAGCCTGTGTACACTTCACAAGCTTCCTGGCAGCCATGTCCCTTTTCTTAAAGGGCCAGCATACCTTGACCCGAAGTGTCTCTCAGGTCAGCTGAGGGGCTGCAAGTACTTAAGGCCCCTTTCCCTTAAGGATGGTGCTTGGGCAACGAGTCAGATATGTTGCCAGTTCTCAGGTCCTTTAGCACTGTTGCTGCTGTCTCTGTCACTGCTGTAGTATGCTATATTCTGCTTCTGATCTGTGTCTGTTTTTCAGTCTGCTCATACATTGCTGCTGTCATCTCTAGTCTGCTGCTGCTGCCTACCATGATACCTGCTGTCGCAAGAAACCTCAACATCTGCTGCTGCTGGTTCTCCCCATCAGAGACTGTCTCTTCCGTACCCCTGGGGTACGTTGCAGCACCAGTCTTCCCGAGTGAAACCCGGTCTCACACCTGCAGCATAATACCCTCACCATTAGAGGTTCTGGTGAAAGCCAGGTGTGGTTCCGAAGTCAAGCCCCTCTGAGTTTTCTGTGTGCTGTGGCCCAGTGGGTGCGCTAAGTCCCCTGCTTGCCTGGCGAGCACAACACTGTGGTTCTTCATGACCCATATTTAGATTACATCTTGAGCTTCGAGGGATTGGGATTCCATTGTCTAATATTGATAGCAACAACATTCCATCTTGGATCACTCGGAATGTTTCTGAGGAATTAGACTTCAAATGTTGATATAATTTAGCTACTGATAATAATACTTGGACAACCATCTAAGCTGAATTCCAGCATTGGTAGTTGATTGTATCCCATTATCAAAAAACATCTCTCATTTTTTTTTACAACAAGACAAAACCATCACTGATCTCGGGGAGACCAGCCAGAGAAAACACTGCCGGCAGCCAACAAAGGCGCTCAAAACAGTGAAAACCTAGCCAGAATCCTACTCCACACTGATGAGGGGCAACATCCTGAAACAGCTGTCTGTGGATGGATACCTGGCCTTGGTATTTCCCTTGTCATATCTTTAAACTAGTCAAAGAGTTGGATATTGACTAAAAGGACCACTTAATATGGTGCTTTTGGTGGTCTCCTAAAAAGAGCCACTCCTTGGCTAGGTCCTTCCCGGAGGGATATCTGGCTATTTTCTGTGTTGAGACTCCTAACAGAGGCTGCACGGACCTTTTTTGATTTGCATACTTCCCAGGGGGCAATGCACCAAGGATTTCACTGTGTTGAGCGTCTTTGCTGGCTGCCGGCAGTGTTTTCTCTGGCTGGTCTCCCCGAGATCAGTGATTGTTTTGTCTTGTTGGTCTAATAGGCATTGCTCCTACCTGGCCAGAATCCTACTCCACACTGATGTGGGGCAATACCCCGAAACAGCTGTCTGTGGATGGACACCTGGCCTTGGTATTTCCCTTGTCATATGTTTAAACTCGTCAAAGAGTTCGATATTGACTAACAGAGGCTCCACGGACCTTTTTTTTGCAACATAAGGGCAGTCTTTGGACAAGGGAATATGCATCACTGTAGTTACTAGTCATATCGAAAAGTGTGGTCTTTGATGACCCATATTTTGATTCCATTTGGTGTTCCTGAGGGATTGGGAATCCATTGTCTAATATTGAAAGTAACAACATTCCATCTTGGATAACTCGGAATATTCCTTCGTTACAGAGGAATTAGAATTCAGATATTAATATTGATACTTGGACAACCATCTTAGGCCTCTTTCACACGTACGTGCCTCAGGTATGTGTCTGGTGTGTTTCCTCACGTACCGGAAACACGTACACACGTAGACCTACAGTATGTTTTCAAATGGAGTTGGACACACGTATGTATGTACGCACGGAATGTGTGTCCATTCCGTACATACGTGTGTCCGTGTGTTTCTCACGGCAACATGTCCGTTTTTCACCAGCACCACCGGTGTCACACGGAACGCAAACGGACCACATGGATGTGTTCCGTGTGACACGCGCCGGAGAAAACACACGTGTCTGAGAAAATAAAAAAAACTGTACTCACCTTCTCCAGCCCTCCTGTCTCTGCCGCTGCTGTCACTTGCTTCCGACCACCACTCATTATGCTCATTGAGTATTCACTTCACTGCGGCTGGACGCGGCAGCAGCGGGGAGACGGCAGGACCGGAGACCGAAGATCAGCACCACGGACAGCGACGCAAGGGACAGGTGAGCAGAAAGTTCCACGGATAACACACGGGGAACACACGTAGGCCATAAACACGGCTCACGGAGGGCAAAATGCACCTCTTACATGTCCGTGAAAAACGTGCGTGGTTTTTCACAAACGTTTTAAAGAGGCCTAAGCTGAATTCCAGCCTTTGGAAGTTGATTGTATCCCATCATCTAAAAACATCTCATTTCTTTTTTGCAACAGAAGGGCAGTCTTTGGACAAGGGAATATTTGTGTACATATCCGTATCCACATCGAACCCAGCCAAATTCATGTGTGGTTTCTAATGTTAATAAATGGCAAAGCTTAATCAGATTATGAACGTTGTCTCTTTTATCGGGAGGGGAATGAATCAGCCATGCAAGTGCATGAACAATAATGCTAATCCATCTAAACCACACTCTCCCCTGGTGGATTATATGCAAAGTGTGAGCTCAAGAAGCCCTTATACTAATGAATGTCATAAAACACTTTTATGTTTGATTTCTGCTAAAATAAAATGTGGGATTAACACTGCAGTGGCCTGCACAAATTTCAATACATCATGACTTGGTTGTGCCTGGTTTCTAATAATCACCTCCAGTGCTCTGTGAATTATTAAGCGTTAATAGCGGTGCATTATTTGCAAGATGTAATTCACTCATAAAACATTAATCCTCAGCAGTTACCAGAGCATAGACACCAATGCTGGTTACGGAGAGTTAAAGGACGACTAAATTCCAAAACTGACATTTACATCTGTGAAGAATGAATGTCAAAACCATTAAAGGGGCTCTAAAGTTTTAATACAGATATATCTCATTTAAAAGGAAGACTCTGGTAGTAACACAAAGAAAAGCCAGTCCCTCATTGTAGGAAACTTTAACGCCTCTGACTGCACATGCATAGTATGCATAGGGACATAAGGATTTACTTTCCATTTCTATTAAAATATCCAGGCAATGGAGGAACTTCCCTAACTCCTAGACCAGTTGAAAAAATCTCCTTTAAAGCCTCCAGAAAAGCAGAGTCTTCTATATAATGCTGGAATGTTCCATCAGCAGATGAAGCCCTGGCATTGAAATGCAAATTTAAAAGGCATGGATATGTCATGATGACTATGGGATAGCAGGGAACCAGGGCTCCTGGTCTATCCCTCAAATTAAGGGACTTTATGTTAATACTAATCTCAGGAATACTCCTGATGGTGGAGAGGTCTGAGTCACCTTCCTGGCCCTGCTCCTGACCAGCCCTGATCTGATTCCTCCTCTCCCTAGGGAGGGATGGAACAGGAATAAGATGAAACTCACAGATAAAGACAGAAAAGGGAAAACCAAAACTCTGTCACACAGCACCCACACACAAAGGTAAAGACAATAAGAGATTCAGAGGCAAAAACAAGAGCAGGAAGGAAGCTACAAAACAACAGGGGTAAACTCCTGAAGCAATATGCATAACTTTCACCATTAAGTCTGGGTTCCCACACCTCACAGACCAATATAGAATGAACTATAGCTGACATGTGTGGAAGGTTTCAACCAGCATAAATAGGAGGGAAGCAGATGTGATAGGCCTTCCCACAACATGTGACTAAACAAGCAAGGTTAACTCTTGCTAGCCTGCCTATATATCAGCACACAGCAGGTTGACACCCAAGTCTGTCTGTGTTAATCCCAGATACCAGAAAAACCATCGGGTGGAGTGTCAGAATCTGCAATATGACAGTTAGTGAAGTTTGTGCAAAATTACGTGCGACAGGAAGGATAGGTTTGGGGGATGCTATGGAAGAGGCATAAGAGGGACATAGCCTAAAACAGAGTAGTTGGAGGAGAAGAATTTCTAAGCTGCAGTCAATATCCTCAAGTAGGGCCTTCTTGAGAGTTGGTATGGGTATGGTGGGAGGTTGGTGGGCTTGCAAAGGTAACAGTTTCTCTCATTTACTTGAGTGTAATAGGGCCTTCTACCACCCAAAAAGACACCAGTATTTAAATCAGATATGGGGAGGCCCAAGTTATGTCTCTTTATAAGTAAAATTGGAGACCATTGTCCATCTTTTAAAGAGAAATCTCACTAAATGGGGCATCATAGTACACATTAGTATTTCTACAGACTAATGGGGATCTGGTCTGGTATCTACAACAAAATACAGTTAGGTCCAGAAATATTTGGACAGTGACACAATTTTCGCGAGTTGGGCTCTGCATGCCACCACATTGGATTTGAAATGAAACCTCTACAACAGAATTCAAGTGCAGATTGTAACATTTAATTTGAAGGTTTGAACAAAAATATCTGATAGAAATTGTAGGAATTGTACACATTTCTTTACAAACACTCCACATTTTAGGAGGTCAAAAGTAATTGGATAAATAAACCAAACCCAAACAAAATATTTTTATTTTCAATATTTTGTTGCGAATCCTTTGGAGGCAATCACTGCCTTAAGTCTGGAACCCATGGACATCACCAAACGCTGGGTTTCCTCCTTCTTAATGCTTTGCCAGGCCTTTACAGCCGCAGCCTTCAGGTCTTGCTTGTTTGTGGGTCTTTCCGTCTTAAGTATGGATTTGAGCAAGTGAAATGCATGCTCAATTGGGTTAAGATCTGGTGATTGACTTGGCCATTGCAGAATGTTCCACTTCTTTGCACTCATGAACTCCTGGATAGCTTTGGATGTATGCTTGGGGTCATTGTCCATCTGTACTATGAAGCGCCGTCCGATCAACTTTGCGGCATTTGGCTGAATCTGGGCTGAAAGTATATCCCGGTACACTTCAGAATTCATCCGGCTACTCTTGTCTGCTGTTATGTCATCAATAAACACAAGTGATCCAGTGCCATTGAAAGCCATGCATGCCCATGCCATCACGTTGCCTCCACCATGTTTTACAGAGGATGTGGTGTGCCTTGGATCATGTGCCGTTCCCTTTCTTCTCCAAACTTTTTTCTTCCCATCATTCTGGTACAGGTTGATCTTGGTCTCATCTGTCCATAGAATACTTTTCCAGAACTGAGCCGGCTTCATGAGGTGTTTTTCAGCAAATTTAACTCTGGCCTGTCTATTTTTGGAATTGATGAATGGTTTGCATCTAGATGTGAACCCTTTGTATTTACTTTCATGGAGTCTTCTCTTTACTGTTGACTTAGAGACAGATACACCTACTTCACTGAGAGTGTTCTGGACTTCAGTTGATGTTGTGAACGGGTTCTTCTTCACCAAAGAAAGTATGCGGCGATCATCCACCACTGTTGTCATCCGTGGACGCCCAGGCCTTTTTGAGTTCCCAAGCTCACCAGTCAATTCCTTTTTTCTCAGAATGTACCCGACTGTTGATTTTGCTACTCCAAGCATGTCTGCTATCTCTCTGATGGATTTTTTCTTTTTTTTCAGCCTCAGGATGTTCTGCTTCACCTCAATTGAGAGTTCCTTAGACCGCATGTTGTCTGGTCACAGCAACAGCTTCCAAATGCAAAACCACACACCTGTAATCAACCCCAGACCTTTTAACTACTTCATTGATTACAGGTTAACGAGGGAGACACCTTCAGAGTTAATTGCAGCCCTTAGAGTCCCTTGTCCAATTACTTTTGGTCCCTTGAAAAAGAGGTGGCTATGCATTACAGAGCTATGATTTCTAAACCCTTTCTCCGATTTGGATGTGAAAACTCTCTTATTGCAGCTGGGAGTGTGCACTTTCAGCACATATTATATATATAATTGTATTTCTGAACATGTTTTTGTAAACAGCTAAAATAACAAAACTTGTGTCACTGTCCAAATATTTCTGGACCTAACTGTACAAATTCTGAATAGATGTTGATGGCTGATGAACATGTTGCATCTCACATAGGACATTAGCCCTCCTGCAGAGACACCACAAAATACCTTACAATTTACTCCAAAGATTAGTTTGTCCTTTTTATCCTTAGGAGAGGCCATCAACATCTGATTGGCCACTAGCAACCTATATAAAAAAACCAGGAATCGTACTCTATATTTATAATATCAAATTTTATTTATACAAAGTGCTCGTGCAGAAATCATATAAAAATTTCATCATATACAGGATAACATTTTTGGAATATAGGGAGGGATGTCAAGCCGCACTTATAAGGAGTAGCACAGTATTACAGTAGCTGCATCTGCCCGTATAGTAACGGCCAGTATAAATGGACATATCATATGTTTACAGGAATGGACCAATGGGGATGTAGTCTACATATGCATAGTATAGAGTACCAGTGTTGTAAATTTTATACTAGTATGAAAATATACACACCCTATATAAAGTATGGGTATGTCAATAAACACTGTATAGACTGATTAGAGGGCACTATAATTTGCATGCCATAGTAGTTTCAGGTAGCAGGCATGTGCCTATAGTATTACCTCCATCTATCTACTTAGCCCCATAATTCAGTCCAATTACCTGTTGTCATTTTGTGCACAATATGCGTCCACAGCAGCACCGCAACTTGCACCTACTCCAACCTCGACGCGCGTTTCACCGCACTGCCGGTTTCATCAGGAGGTATGTGCAGTCTGTAGCATATACCCTTTATAAAGGGTCCATGATTGAGTTCAGGTGTACGCCTCCGGTCGGGTGTGTGGACGCACATGTCTGTGTGATGCGCATCCTGGGCGCCAGTCGCCTTTCGAGCACGTCACGCGCCACATGACCGCAACTCTGCAGTCAGCGGCCACGTGACACGGAGCGGGCATGGAGACCGGATGTGTATTCCGGTCTCCATGCCAACCCACTCTGACGGCGAGTCACGCGCAGGAAATGCACAGCGCACACAGACACTGCGTAGACTACATCCCCATTGGTCCATTCCTGTAAACATATGATATGTCCATTTATACTGGCCGTTACTATACGGGCAGATGCAGCTACTGTAATACTGTGCTACTCCTTATAAGTGCGGCTTGACATCCCTCCCTATATTCCAAAAATGTTATCCTGTATATGATGAAATTTTTATATGATTTCTGCACGAGCACTTTGTATAAATAAAATTTGATATTATAAATATAGAGTACGATTCCTGGTTTTTTTATATAGGTTGCTATCTAATATATTGGAATCTATTTTAGAACTATGAGAGGCCTTATATAGGTTATTTGACATTGTTATGTTTCTGTATTTTCAGACGCCTCAACCATTAACTTTATGGATTATAAAAAGCGTGATAAAACATGGATTAACCAAATAGGATCTCTTTTTGGTGAAGGAGGTGCCGTAGAACAGGATACATGTAATATTAGGGACCTGAAGCTCAAGGTAAAAGATTCGCTTAAAAAGCGTACCCGCCTATGGTGGAACAAGGTGTCATTAGAAAATTATCTTCAGAAAAATATTATTCCACGCGGGTTGAGAATACAAGTTTTCCCCACTACAGAAATTACGGATTCCCTTTTCATAGAAAGATGGGAGGAAGCACTAACTAAATGCTCAAGTACACTTATTGAGTTATTAATTGGGTTGGATAAAAAATCTATTGAAGCAGTGGAGAAAGAGATTGATAACTATAAAATACAAATTGAAGAAAAACTTACCACTGATGAACATTCTAAATTTGATAAAGAAATAGATCTTGAGATTAATAAGTGTGAGAAAGAGGTACAAGAGAGAAAGATTAAAAAATATCAGCGTGATCAATTAGACTACCGCAACCACAAGGTCTATAGGTGGTACAATAATAATCAGAGAAATAAGAATAAAACTGGACGAAATTCACGATCATCATCGATAACATCAAGTATCTCTGAAGAAGCATGTGGCGAGCATTTTTTAGCCAGGCGGCAAGGGAGGGGAGAAGTCTCGGAACAGGGCCCCCTACTCGATGCCATAGCCTCAGGAAGTTCCGGAAGGGTACTAAGGAACCAGAAAAAGTGGGGACACAAACCCAAGACAAATTAAAGGTAATCAATTTGTCAAATATAAAACTTACAACAAACCAAACTAATGTCTTGGAAAAAGGGCTAACATTTGCCCCCACAGCCAAATGTGACCACTTTACGCTTGTAAAAGACCTAGAATTATTTGCTAGGAAGCTGAGATTTAAGAAATTTTTCTCCTCTAATGATGATAAACATTTCTCCACCTTTAGGGAACAGCAAGCCCTCTCAGACTTGGAAAGTCTACTTGATGAACAACAAGAGCCTGATGACCGCACTCGAGCACGTTTTCCTACATATCTGCACAGCCGATCACAAGTGTTTCCCCCCCATGGACTGAGTCCAAATGTGGACATCTTTGTTGAGCTGGTAAGAAAAGATCTACTCTCTATTTCTGAAAAAGTAACAAACTATAACTTGACATTTAAGGAAAGAGAAGCTATTAAAGAACTAAAAAAATATGAAGAATATAGTAATAAAACCAGCAGACAAAGGGGGTAACCTTGTGATTTGGCCTGCAGATATGTATGAGCGTGAAGCCCTACGCCAGCTGAGATCATCAGTGTGTTATAAGAAATTGGATAGTAATCCTACTATATCATATAAAAAGATACTAGATGAGATTATTGAAACAGGCTTTGATAGGGGAATTATCTCAGCTAAAATGAGGGATGGGCTCATGACAGAATCTCCAAGAACTCCAACCTTCTATATAACACCAAAAGTCCATAAAGATAAAAATAATCCCCCAGGACGCCCAATAATATCTGGGATTGGGGGTTTAAATGAGAAAATATGCAGATTCGTTGACTTTTATCTCCAGGAATGTGTCGGAACCCTGCCTTCACACATTAGAGACACTACAGACATACTCAAGCGCCTCGACAGTATTCAGCTAGAACCAGATATGATTCTGGTCACATGCGATGTAGAGGCGCTATATACATCTATTGCTCATGACCATGGGACCACTGCATGTAGGACCTTTCTGCGGATGACTAATATGGACAGAGAACTAGTTCAATTTGTTATGGAGTTATTGGACTTTGTTCTAACTCATAACTACTTCGTCTTCAAGGACCGCTATTACCTACAGCTCCAGGGAGTGGCAATGGGGGCGACTTGTGCGCCCTCATATGCCAATCTCTTCCTGGGGTTGTGGGAGCGGGATGTTGTCCAGTCCGTAGAGGGGTTCGATGCAGTGGTCTCATGGTACAGGTACATCGATGATGTCCTATTTGTATGGCAGGGTTCTGAGGCATCCCTGGAGACATTCCTGCAAAATTTGAATAGAAATGATCTAAATATTAAATTAACATCAAAATATGACTATTGGAAGGTGGAGTTCTTGGACGTTCTGATCATGAGAAATGAAGACGGTCATCTGAGTACGGATGTCTTTAAAAAATCTACTGCTACAAATACACTTTTGCATGCGTCCTCTTCCCACCACCCCCAGACCATTAAAGCAGTACCAACAGGGCAATTTCTGCGTATGCGGAGAATCTGCTCTAGTGCGGGAAAGTTTGAAAATCAAGCTAGACTCCTGAGTGACAACTTAACTGAGAGAGGCTATAAACCAAAAAATATAAGATCAGGATACATTAGAGCAGCCAAAAGTAATCGTGAGTCTCTTTTAACAACCAAAAACAGAAACAACAGTAGAGATCTACAACCTGTGAGATTTATCACAGCGTTTAATAACAGATGGCATGAAATTAAAACCATTTTTCAGAGACATTGGCAGATATTGCTAGCAGACAAAGATCTAGCCAGACATCTGACTTTATATCCATCAATGACTTGGCGCAGATCCAAAAATCTCAAAGATCTACTAACCCGTAGCCACTATGTCCCTTTGAACAATAACCCATTCAGTCAAAAAGGACCCAAATGGGGCTGTTACAAATGCGGGACCTGCTCCGCATGCAAATATGTGCAGAGATGTACAACATTTGAGAACAGTAGGGGTACAAAAAACTACTCCATTACATTTAATATCACGTGTAAGACTGAAATGGTGATATATCATGCTAGCTGTTCATGCAACATGATATATATTGGTATGACCACCAGACAGCTAAGAGTGAGAACTCTGGAGCACATCCGCGATATCATCAACGCTAAGGGATGTAAAGATATTAGTGAGCTAAAAACAATACCAAAACATTTTTTTCTTTACCATAAGTGCAACCCCACTAGCCTCAAAGTAAAAGGCATTGATCATGTCAGCTTGGGAGCCAGAGGGGGAAACTACAAAAATGAACTTTTAAAAAAAGAAACAAAATGGATTGTAGTGCTTGACACCATGGCCCCAAGAGGGCTAAACGAATCCTTGAGCTTCAGGTCCTTTTTGCATGTGTAGCGCGAATTTTAACACACTTTATTTCATTATATAAGATTTTAATATAATTTCCTGTTCTTTCTCTATGCCTTTGTCTCTAGCATATAGCAATATCACACGCTATAGAAAACATCCACTCTGTTGAATTCTATGGACCCTCTCCCTCTCTTTGATGATAAAAAAGTCCAATGCTACAATGCTAGCCACATGGATGAATAGAACTGAATATTGAAAAGCTGGAGAATATTTGGACTGCAGATGGACGTAGTCATTCAACATTAAGTACAATATGTATGCTTACATATATATAATAAGACATGGGAGATATTATGTCAGTGTCATTATAAAATTGTATGCTGGTAACACATTATGATTATCCATGTATTTATATGTGAATGTTTTTCAGACATATGCTCAAGTACGAGTTTCAAGACTAATTAATATAACTATCTTACATGGTTGAGTTTGGCTGCCGCCTGACGCTGGGGGACGCAGTGTCTGTGTGCGCTGTGCATTTCCTGCGCGTGACTCGCCGTCAGAGTGGGTTGGCATGGAGACCGGAATACACATCCGGTCTCCATGCCCGCTCCGTGTCACGTGGCCGCTGACTGCAGAGTTGCGGTCATGTGGCGCGTGACGTGCTCGAAAGGCGACTGGCGCCCAGGATGCGCATCACACAGACATGTGCGTCCACACACCCGACCGGAGGCGTACACCTGAACTCAATCATGGACCCTTTATAAAGGGTATATGCTACAGACTGCACATACCTCCTGATGAAACCGGCAGTGCGGTGAAACGCGCGTCGAGGTTGGAGTAGGTGCAAGTTGCGGTGCTGCTGTGGACGCATATTGTGCACAAAATGACAACAGGTAATTGGACTGAATTATGGGGCTAAGTAGATAGATGGAGGTAATACTATAGGCACATGCCTGCTACCTGAAACTACTATGGCATGCAAATTATAGTGCCCTCTAATCAGTCTATACAGTGTTTATTGACATACCCATACTTTATATAGGGTGTGTATATTTTCATACTAGTATAAAATCTACAACACTGGTACTCTATACTATGCATATGTAGACTACATCCCCATTGGTCCATTCCTGTAAACATATGATATGTCCATTTATACTGGCCGTTACTATACGGGCAGATGCAGCTACTGTAATACTGTGCTACTCCTTATAAGTGCGGCTTGACATCCCTCCCTATATTCCAAAAATGTTATCCTGTATATGATGAAATTTTTATATGATTTCTGCACGAGCACTTTGTATAAATAAAATTTGATATTATAAATATAGAGTACGATTCCTGGTTTTTTTATATAGGTTGCTATCTAATATATTGGAATCTATTTTAGAACTATGAGAGGCCTTATATAGGTTATCTGATTGGCCACTGTCTGACACCCGGCACCCCCGCTAATCAGCTGTTCTCGGTGCTGGCAGCAGCAGGAGGCCAGAAATTCTCAGTTTCACGACTGCCTCATGAATTGATAGCGGCCACAGCTGGATACTGCCCATCCGGGTCCTATTGATTTGAATGGGAGGCAGATGTGCAGAACCCGGCCGCAGCTGCTATTAGGAAACGGGGCGGCTCCAAAGCTGAGCATTTCTGGCCATCTGCTACCGCCGCCAGCATTAAGAACAACTGATCAGTGGGATTTCTGGGTGTCGAAACCCAGCCAATCAGAAATTGATGATCTATGCTAAGTATAGGACATCTGTCATGGTTCACCTTTGGTTCTGCTCCTTGCAGAGCTATTGGGTTTTGTCTATTGCTCAGTTGTTTGTATTCCCCGGGTCCTTGCCGGTAGGCAGGGCTTATTTGGTGCCTCGTTTCGGTAATTGCCTTGCTTTATTTGTGGGATGTTTCCACCAGAAGTTCACCAGTGATAGCTCCTGCTCTACAGTGTGCGCTTCTGGTTCCTGTAATTCGTTTTGATCCTCGTCCCGCTACCCCGACTCCTCCCCCTGTCTATCTTGTCTGTGCTCCCTAGGGTAGGATAAAATCTGGCTCAACTGTTAGTAAGCTGGTTCAAACAAGGAAAAATCATTATTATTAGAAAAATATGCTCGGGCACACATACATGACAAAAAGAAGGAAAGGAGATCGTATATTTCTTTTATCTGCTGTTTGTTTGTGCTGCCTGACTTCCTGACAATCTGTTTGTCTGGTTCCCTCACTCCCGCTTCACCCCTTTTGTACTTACATTCCCCTTCGGCTTCTGATCTCAGCTTGCTCTCTGACTACGGTTCTGCTCCCCATCTGTACCTGACGTAACCTACCGGCTACCGACCTTAGGCTTCCACGTGACTTCGGCTCCTCTTCCTCCTTTGCACTGATGTGACCTCTCGGCTCTGACTCTCGGCTTGTGCCACCATTCTGCTTCCTACTCATCTAGACACTGGTTACATCTAGTAGGTGGTTGGCACATTACACCTAGGAGCTCTACAACTCTCCTGTGTACCTGCGTCCCCTGGTGGTACCATTACAACATCAGTGTTAAGGCCCCGTTACACGCAACGACGTATATAATGATATATCGCCAGAGTCACGGATTCCGTGATGCACATCCGCCATCGTTAGCGATGTGGTTGCATGTGACACCAACAAACGGCCGTTAACGATCAAAAATAATCACCTTATCGTTGATCGCTGACACGTCGTTCATTTTCATATAATCGTTGATTGTTGAGGACGCAGGTTGTTTGTCGTTCCCGAGGCAGCACACATCGCGACGTGTGAAACCTCGGGAACGACGAACTACAGCTTACCTGCGGCCGCCGGCAATGAGGAAGGAAGGAGGTGGGCAGCATGTTATGGCCGCTCATCTCCGCCCCTCCGCTTCTATAGGGCTTAGTGATACCGCTGTGACGACGCACGAACCGCCCCCTTAGAAAGGAGGCGGTTCGCCGGCCACAGTGATGTCGCTAGGCAGGTAAGTCCGTGTGACGCTCCTAACGATGTTGTGCGCCACGGGCAGCGATTTGCGTACAACCGACGGGGGTGGGTGCTTTCACCAGCAACATCGCTAGCAATATCGCTGCGTGTAAAGCACCCTTTAAAGTGGTGGCCAACCTCTTTAAGCTTCATCGGGTGGAAAGAAATCAAAGGGAAGCCTCATCTTCCTGGCTCTGCTTTGCTCTTTAAACTATGTTTTCTCTATGAGGAACACTGTCGGGATTTAATACTGCCAGTGGTTATGGCAGCATGAAACTGCTAATAGGTTCCCTTTAAATGAGCATCAGGTAGGTGAAGACCTATTTTGTTTTTTATACTTTGGAAACTTCTACGCTTTGTACAACCCAGTAACAACTGTAAACGACGCATAAAACTTACTTTTTTATTATATGTCCTATAAAGTAAATTCAGCCTTGAAAAATTGGATCTAAATTCTACTAAAAAAAAGTGTAAAATGAATATTATAAAAATAAATGTCCCAAATTTCTTTAAAAAAAAAAAAAAAAAGAAAATATAAGAGTAACTTAGAGAGATCTTAAGTGTTTAATTAGAAAGTAATTTGATTTAAACTCCTATGTGCTGCTGGTAGCGGGGGGTATAATTGCTGTGTAATCAGCTAAATTGACTGCTTTTTATCTAATTATAAAATTAAATATTCAAAATATAAAATATTAGGACAGTTCAAATTAGATTTGAACTGCATTTGTTTTGGTTGAATTCCTAAAAAGGGGTAAACACGAGATGTAACAAACACAAATTAACGTCTAAATGCCAGAGATGTAAAACGTGACACAAACTGCAAAAATGAAAAGGTTAAAATGAACACAAAAAAATTAGAAAATCGAAGTCCACACTTTATTTTTTCTTTTTTACAAAAGTTGAAAGCGGTTTCATTGTATCAGTACTTGAAAT
Source organism: Anomaloglossus baeobatrachus (assembly GCF_048569485.1). NCBI lineage: Eukaryota > Metazoa > Chordata > Amphibia > Anura > Aromobatidae > Anomaloglossus > Anomaloglossus baeobatrachus. The sequence goes on from NC_134360.1 coordinate 20,820,360, forward strand.
AGTCCAAAACAGTTAATTCAGAGGCTGCCAAAAAGTAATCAGAGCTGCAGACAAGATTTATGACATAACACTTCTATATAACCCACTTGGGTCGCAGAGACTCTTAAGCAAAATTTTTCCTTAAAAGTTGTACAGTACACGACTGTTCTGGGGAAAGATATTGCCAGTCCATTACCAAATAGCAGAGGTACTAAATTTGAAAGGGCCGATTTTAAAAAGAAATGTACGGTGTGCTTCAATCCACCAGTGATTTACTTTGGGTAGGGTTGGCCTCTTAACGATATGTGACTCTTGCCAAGACTCCATCTACCCATCTCACTTTAAAAACACTCTTGGTTAGATATCTGCAACATGTCCTTTTCCAATGCCCTGAATCATCAGCACTACATGGACTTTGGAATATTATAGAGCACTCACAGTACCCCAAATTTTGGGTCAGGTGCAAAAAGGTAATAAATGTCCAAACAATGACTTGGTAACACTGTGTCCCTGCACTCCTAGTCTTCCTGTAGGGACACGCTCTGACTCACCGCCGCGGCTGGGTCCCTGCACACTGCCCAGCGTCTCTGCCTCTCCTCCACATGGGTTCTCCATTTCCATTAGACTGTGCGCGTATCACAGCATCTCCGGGAGTGCTCCTAAGGAGTGCGTGCGCGCTGCTGCCCCTCTCTTAAAGGGCCAGCATGCCACTCCCAGGAAATACTGAGAGGCACTGGGTATTTAGGGCAAGCTCCCACTAGGGGAGTTGACTGATCAACGTGCCAGTTTAGCTAGTCAGTGTCCAGTATTCCAGCTAGATAGTTGACAGGTCCCAGTGTCTGTCCCATCCTGTTGTCTCCCGTCCTGTTGGCTTCCCTATCAGTCCTGTCCTGTTGGTACCTGCGTCTTTGCCTGTCCATCTCTATAGCCTCAGCTATGCTGGTGATCTTTGCCACACTAGAGACTGTACCTGTCCTCTCTGGCTGTACCTCCAGCCTCAGTGATCCCAGTGGCCCCCGCCACACCAGAGACTGTGTTGGTCTGCCCCAGCTGTGCCTCCACCCTCAGCTATCTCGGTGGCCTTCACCACACCAGAGATTGTGCCTGTCTGCCCCAGTTGAGCCTCCAGCCTCAGCTATCCCAGTGGTCCCTGTATACACTTGAGACCCAGCCCTGTCTACTCCTGTATCTGCCCCTGCCCTGGAGTCAGCTGCCACAGTTCCAGTCAGTGTCATGGGAGTGGCATCTGGTGTCCACCTTGTGGTGGGCACTTAGTCAAGCCCCTCCCACTAAAAAGGTGGCTTGGGGCCCCCCTGTGGTCCAGTGGGTCCACTTCTGTTCGCCACTGAACCACCACCCTGCAGTGAGCGTGACAGACTCACTCAAGTTTCAGTTTCGGGATCTTGAGTTCCCTGTCCCCAAAACAGTTACTTGTTTTCAAAGAGCTTTCAAGTACCCGCAATAATTGCGAAAAGAAATGTTTGCACTTTACTATCCCTTACTTATACTGCACTGGTGGTTTACTTCAAACTTCATCAGTCTTCGTTTGCCTCACCTCATTGGTGTTATACCTAGAAAATTATCTTACTCTGGTGGACCAAGCATGGAAATACTGCAGGGGAAAAATCCAGCGGTGCACATATCATTGTGGCAGCCATACAAGGGTTAAATAAGTAAGGGAGCCCACTACAAGTTCCAAATTAGCTACTGTCAGAATTATTATACTGCAAAGGGCCCTTATTTTGTTCTTGCCAGGGGCCCTTTTTTTGGCTGTGTTCACCTCTGGGAATATTTGTCACGTCGGGTGTCTTTTCTCTGGTGCAAAACAGAGTGAATACCAGGGAAGAAGTACAATGGAGGCAGGTCCTTCCTCAAGTACGTTGTCGCGTGCCTAGGCCCTCTCTGGCCATGAATGTACCCTAACTAGTGTGTAGGCCAGTAAGACTAGTCTCGCTACAGCAATAAAACAACATGAGGAAGGTAAAACAAAGGGCGGAGAAAGACACAACAAATAGCACTCCTTGACTTCTCTAGCAGGAAACTTCTCAGCTGCGATAGAAATGAACACTCTAGCTTTTCCAGAGACTGGCTCCTTCAAAGGGGAACAAAAGAGCAAAAAGTACTTTGTGTGCCTAATATTAGTTCAAACATAATTGATTTAACCCAAGACCAAAAAGTTGCATATAAAAAATATTTTTATTGTATACAAAAGGTTGGGTTACCATAATAAAGTTTTAATACAAACAACAATATGTTACAGGGTAAACAAGGAAAAGAGGGGAAATGGCACCTTCAAAGTGGCTGGTATAGAAGATCTATAACAGGCATGGAGTGAAGCCAGGAGTGGGTAAATATACTGGAAGGGAGTAATTATAAGATGTTGCAGCTGTGATTAAGGCTATGAGTAATCTCATCCAGATAGGAAATGGTCCTTAAACACTTTACCATCAAATTAAAATACATCCATTCCAATAAAAGATAACTGACAAGTGGACTCTAAAAAGGACCTACAATCAATTAAGCGTTGAGCCCTCTTTGATCTCTAAGAGGTAACATGCGGACACAACACTCGTGAGAATATCTGTATGTATGCTCTTGTACCCAGTCCAAGGGTAAGCGGGTTTCAGTCTGAGAGGGTGTCCATTGTAATATGGTGAGCTAGTTCTGAAAAGTCACCTGAAACTATAGGTACACTTTAAAAATCAATCTGCATACACGATCCAATGTATCTTTTTTATTTTCCTATGGAAAAGTACAACAAATGGAGCAGAGAGGTGACATTCGCAGTCTTGCGATGCCATGTGTGTGGGGGTGGCATCTTTTGAATTCGGGATTATGTCTCTCTGGCTCTTTCTTCATTTTCTTGATATTCTTTTCACAACCAAATGTAAAATGCTTCTAAAACTCACGACGTGAAGCTATTAATCTCAATGTGAGCTTCAATTTCAATCTTTCTGTAATATTCAACATTGATTGCTACAGAAAATCTGGTGGAACATATTTACCGGAGGAGAATTACTTTTGTATTAAAATTCTTATGTGTTGATAAGAATGCTGTCAATTTAGTGATCGATATGTTGGGATCTACAGCTGGGACAATGTACTGAATTTTCATGCTTTGTTTGATATCCTGCATATTATAGTGATTTGTGGTTTAATTTTTTAAAGGGACTTGCTCATCCTATCAACCCCTTTTCATGGACATTGAAAGAGGTCACTGCTCTATGATCATTTGAGATCTGCTCAATGGGATCACCAATGACCAAGACCACAAACTTCTATAGCCCCATTAAAGCACCCTGGCCACCCTTTGTGTGACGCCCTGGCAAAACCAGGTAGTCACACACATTAGGCCCCTGCATAACACCTTCCCTCACAGGGTTAAAACAGCCGATCTGAAACCCTAGTCACCTCCCCCAGGGTAGGACAGGCACACCAGTGGGTGGGACCAGGTGGATGGAGAACGCCCACCTAGGGTCTAGAGAGCCTGGGGCGGGAAAACAGTGAGTGAAGTCCAAGTTGGACTGGAGTTGGAGGGGAGTCCAAGCCTGTGCGAAAGGTCTGAGACTTAAACTGACAGGCGCCGGGGTTGGAGCCCTGGTGCATTGGCTAGGTGGCAGATGGTGGTCCGTGTCTAGCAGGAGACGGGAAGACAGCTCAGCAGATCCAAGGTGGGCCAGGGCAGGGTAGGAGCCTGCCAGTACCGACACCGGAGACACGACCAGAAACCGTGAACAGAAGAGGTAATCAGACCCTGAAGCCAGGACCGGAACCAACGGCCTAGCTAATTAACCGATTGAGGGCAGGATTATAGGATTATAGGTCCTGTCCCAACCAAAGTCCCAAAAGCAGACAACCACCCACAGAGAGGGATAGGGCATCCGCCAGGGCCCGGTAGATCCCACGGGTCAGCGTCAGCGGGCATGGCTCCCAACAATAGTACCGGGAGCGGACTCTCGCATTCCACACCGGGAAGTCCACCACATTACAACACAGTGCAGAGGAAAGTGACACAGACCACCAGCCCGGATGGGGGACCAGAGTACACCTGGCTGCGGCGGCCGGCCACCAGCACCTTGGTTAATCACTGGACTTGTCTGATTTCTTTAACCGTGAGTAAGCTGAGATTCCCTGGTCTGACCAGGCACGCCAGGCCCCTGCCATCACCGTCCCCTGCACCAAGTCATCGGGTCCCGGGGCAGCCATCCCTACCCACGAAGGGGTTAAAATCCAGCTGCCATCACATGTCCCCCTGGGTATCCCATAACAGCAGTGGTGCTGCTACGTCTCACCACACACCGTGGGTGGCGTCACAGACAGTTTACAACAAATCCCGTACAAATACATCCTCCTTTGATTCGGAGTGTCCACGCGACCCCCGGGTCCAGAGAACCCTTCGAGCCATACCGTAGATCCGGATCCGAGCAGCATCGGCTGCTGGCATGGGGGCGGCACATTTGCTTAAAAAGTTTGTTATTGAGTTTTGTATATGTCATACATATATACCAGGATGAAGGACATAAATACCTGTAAGGGGCCCAGGATGGGGACATATATACTTGGTAGGAGCCCTGGATTGGGACATATGCCACAGAAGGGGGGCATATATACCCGGATGGGCTCAGGATGGTGGTCTTAGATACCAGACTTGGGAACATACAGTATATCAGGATTTAGGACATATATACCAGGATAAGGGACATATTTATGAGAATAGGGGGACATATATACCTGGAAGGGGTCCAGGATAGTGGACATATATACCACGATAGGGGACATATTTACATGGAAGGAGCCAGGATGAGGGACAATTTATACCAGGATGGGCCTAGGATAGTGGACTGATATAACAGAATTGGGAACATGTATGCCAGGATTTAGGACATATATACCAGGATGGGATCACCAATGACCAAGACCACAAATGTCTATGGCCCCTTTAAAGTATCCTGGCCACCCTTTGCTTAAATAATTTGTTATTTAATACATAATGTATATACCAGGATGAGGGACATAAATACCTGGAAGGGGCCAAGGATGAGGGACATATATTTTGGTAGGGGGCCTGGATCGGGGACATATATACTAGGATAGGTCCAAGAAGGGGGGCATATATACCAGGATGGGCTCAGGATGGTGGACTTAGATACCAGAATTCAGAACATATATCATGATTTAGGACATATATACCAGGATTAGGGACATATTTACGAGAATGGGGGACATATATACCTTGAAGAGTTCCAGGATAGGGGACATATATATCTCAATAGGGGACATATATACATGGAAGGGGTCAGGATGGGGTACAATTTATACTAGGATGGGCCCAGGATAGTGGACTTGTATACCAGAATTGGGAACATGTATGCCAGAATTTAGGACATATATACCAGGATGGGGAACATACTGTATATACCTGGAAGGGGTCAAGGATGGGGGACATACATACCAAAAAGGGGCCCAGGCTGGATGACATATATACCAGGTTGGGCCCAGGATAGTGGACTTATATACCAGAATTGGGAACATGTATGCCAGGATTTAGGACATATATACCAGGATGGGGAACACATATACCTGGACGGGGCCAAGGATGAACGACATACATACCAAGAAGGGGTCCAGGGTGGATGACATATATACCAGGATGGGCCCAGGATGGTATATATATATATATATATATATATATATATAAATCTGGAAGGGGCCCATACTGGGGGACATATACAGCAGGATGGGGAACATATATATAAGCATGGGGACATAAAGTATATATCTGGAAAGGGGTTCAGGATGGAGCAAAGTAGTGAAAAGAGTAATTATCAGGAGTGATGGAATTGGCTGCTTTATACTCGGCACTTGGGACTAAAACATCCATTGGTATAGCTATTTTGGGTGCAGTTGCAGTTGGGCTTTTCTTCCTAGACAAGTCAAGGCTCACTTTGCCATAGTGGCACTCTATGTGGTCATTGTTGCGTTACACTAGGACAGAACCTGTGTATACAAATACTGGAATTGTATGTTGCGTACAGATTCTCTACTATGTTATATACAGTGGAACGTTACGTCTTCATTGATTACTAGATGAGCTCAGGTGTTGTCTTCATACTGGGGCTCCAAGCTACACCTCTGATCATCACAGCCCAGAAATGAACTACAGAAAATAGTGTTGTATGTCTCTAAATGTGGCCAGGCGATATTCAGATACTACGCCAAATAAAAGATAGAATTATTTTTCATGCGTAAAGCACAGTCGGAGATTAGAGGCACAGAGGAAAGGGAGTCCTGCCAATAGCAAAAACATGGACGCAAGAGCTCTGTATTTGATGCTTATGCTCCTTTTGCTTAAGTTATCAGGAGCTTTTGAGTATAAACAAAGAAAAGTTCGCCCCTCGGTACAAGGTCCGATGCGAGAGGAACATGAGAAGAGTTCAGAGACGAGGAACAGGAGAGAAGCTGAAGGTTCATTGGGAAAACAGCAGGGGATGAACTTCAATGGATGATCCAGATAACCGTGCACATCCAAGAAGACGGCGGACTCGCTTCTAAGAGACTTGGCTTTTCAGCACTTGGTAATGGACTGCGGGAAATAATATATTTGTTTTCTGCTGCCAAAAGACCATTTAACATATTTATTCAGTGAATATTCTGGTAAAAGATCAGGCTAAGACTCTACATCAAAGAGTGGAAGAAATCTTCGTAAAAGTAACATACTGTATTATGGATTTATCAGAGGAGGCAATGGAAGGAGAAGTGTGTTATATTTTCTATCAATCTTAAAGTATCCTAATTGAGAAGGATTTCTAGGTCAAGGGAAGGTCATCAATATCAGATCGATGGGGATCGTTACCCAGCATCTCCACCGGTTTACTAGGTCAAGGGAAGGTCATCAATGTCAAATCGATGGGGATCTGATACCCAGCATCTCCACCGGTTTACTAGGTCAAGGGAAGGTCATCAATATCAAATCGATGGGGATCTGATACCCAGCACCTCCACCGGATTACTAGGTCATGGGAAGGTCATCAATGTCAGAATGATGGGGATCTGATACCCGGCACCTCCACCGGATTACTAGGTCAAGGGAAGGTAATCAATGTCAGAACCATGGGGATCTGATATCCAGCACCTCCAACGGATTACTAGGTCAAGGGAAGGTCATCAATGTCAGAACCATGGGGATCTGATACCCAGCACCTCCACCGGATTACTAGGTCATGGGAAGGTCATCAATGTCAGAACGATGGGGATCTGATATCCAGCACCTCCACCGGATTACTAGGTCAAGGGAAGGTCATCAATATCAGATCGAGGAGGTCTGACACCCGACACCTCCACCGGAATACTAGGTCAATTGAAGATCATCAATATCAGATCGATGTGGTCTGACACCCAGCACCTCCACCGGATTACTAGGTCAAGGTAAGGTCATCAATATCAAATCAATAAGGTCTGACACCCGGCACCTCCACTGATTAGCGTTTGATGCTTCCCTGGTAGATGGAAGTTTACAGTATGTTACGGTCAATGAGTGGTGGTGAGCGTCGGGGGTGGATTCAACGGACCATGCCTCGGACTTCCCTGAAGGCGCAACCAGCAGCGAACCCTTGAACAGGGACTGTGTGGTGCACCAACAGAAGGCTTAAATGCACGGCAGACAGGGAACTGTAGAGATAGTCTCTTAAGGATGAGTAAAGTATTTTAATGTCCGATATTGGAGTACACAGTTGCAGCAGCACAGAGATGGCGGCACAGAGGTGATGACACAGTTGTGGCGGCACAGCAGTGACGGCCCAAATGTGGCGGGATAGCGGTGATGGCTCAGGCGTGTCTGCACAAGGGTAGTGGCTCTGATGTGGCTGCACAGTGGTGATGGTTCAGGAATGTCGGGCTAATGGCTTAGATGTGGCAGCACAGTGGAGATAGCTCAGGCGTGTCAGCACAGGGGTGGTAGATAGAAGACTCTAGGACAAGACAGAGGTTAGATACATGAGACTGGTACAAGGACAACACACAGTAACGTACAGGGACCTGAGAATCAGAAAAGCACTATAGGCAACATTGCTCAGGTGCCTCCTGTCAGGGGAGGCGTACTTAAATACCGATAAGGTAACAGGTGACCTCTAGGATCACTTCCAAGTAATAGGACGCCGGCCCTTTAAGAAAGAGGGCGTGACCGGACGCACCCTATAGACACTCATAGAAGCAGTAGGCGCAGCCTGGGAGCATGAAGATGCTGTGTCAGATGCCGATGCAGGAGAGGAGGCTGTGGAGCTGCAGGGAAGGTGAGAGGGAGGACATACCTGCCGAAGCCTGGGAGTAGGGGCACAAGTGGATACCATGCTGGGACCGGGAGCTACAGAGGTGAGAGAGACGACACCCCTACTGGAGTCTGAGAGTGGGGGGCGCATGTGGATGCTACACTGGGTATGGGGCTAGGCTCCACACAGTATATGGAACCTGGGACGGCACAGCGCTGTACACTGCATAGTGGCCATTCTTAGGTACTGCAGCTCAGCTCTTATTGAAGTGGACGTGATCCACAGTGCCCAGAACAGCCACCACACAATGTATGAGACTGAGGACTGTGCTCTTTAGCTCCCTGCACTGTGCGCTTCGAGAGCTGCAAACACCTAATTGTTGGGGATGCCCCCCCCCCCCGCTCCTAAGGAAAGGTAAAAAAAATATCTAAAACCTTCAAACCCCATTAAAGGCCTCGAGTACAATTATTTTTAATTAATACTTATTCTTGTATGTAAGTCCCACAGGCATTCACAAGGGGTAGAGGAGTAAATGATGACAAGTGACCTAGATGCAGCATCATGATGCCGAATTTAGCATTGTCCTGATGTCTTGGAACAGGACGTCTCCGTCTCCGCAGAAATGATCATATAGATTCACTAATTCTACAGGGAAGAAAATTCTTCATCGCCAAGTGACAGTGAAGAAGTAATATGCAAACATCCTGATTATCCTCTGACTTGTGATTTTCCCTGTGTCAGAAGGCGCGGTACGTAGCATCTACAAGGAGTCTCAGGCTGCCATTATATATCTGCCCTTTGGCTGGCAGTCGGGCTTTGTGACTGGCTCTATATGTAGGCTTTCCGTTCAGCAATTGACGCCCTCAATATGTGGGATTTATATAACGAATGTTCTTGGCCCCACTCCTGGGCAGGCCAATGACAGGGCAGGATTGTTGACCAATGGGGGCACATGGCACCCTAATAAAATCTATATTAGACAAGTGTCCTTTGCCAGTAATTGCAATGTACTCCTGGTGCTCCTACATTGGACTTACTCATCGTGTTCACACCTTGCTTTGTTTCTGTTTATGCATCTGTCACGGATCCATGCCTTACTTCTTTCAACTTGGTCCATTAGACTCTTTTGTGCTCTACGTTAGGCTTTGCAGAAGGCTCGGGATGATCCCATGTGAGCATCCGCCTAGGCCTGACTTCACTGCTCCTAAGTCCCTGGCTTGCTCTGTACACCTTGACCTGTTCAGCTGCTGTCTGCCATCTCCTGACGCCCTCCACCTGCCTGTGGTTCCCCACATCCTGTCTCCATGCCTGCACTCTTCTAGATGTCTTCTGCCTGCCTGGGATTCCCAACACCCCGCCTGCATGCCTGCGCTGTCCGGGACATCATTTGCCTGCCGGTGGTTACAAACATTCCACCTGCCTGCCTGCGCTCTTTTGGATGTCTTCTGCCTGCCTGTGGTTACAAATATTCCAGCTGCCTGCCTGCGCTCTTTTGGATGTATTCTGCCTGACTGCCTGTGGTTACAAACATTCCACCTGCCTGCCTGCACTGTTTTGGATGTCTTCTGCCTGCTTGTGGTTCCAAACATCCCACCTGCATGCCTGCGCTCTCCTGGATGTCTTCTGTCTGCCTATGGTTCTCAATATTCAACCTGCATGCCTGCGCTCTCCAGGATGTCTCCTGACTGCCTGTGGTTTCCAACATTCGGCCTGCATGCCTGCGATCTCCAGGATGTCTCCTGACTGCCTGTGGTTTCCAACATTCGGCCTGCATGCCTGCAATCTCCAGGATGTCTCCTGACTGCCTGTGGTTTCCAACATCTCGCCTGCATGCCTGTACTCTCCTGGATGTCTTCTGTCTGCCTATGGTTCTCAGGATTCGGCCTGCATGCCTGCGCTCTCCAGGATGTCTCCTGACTGCCTGTGGTTTCCAACATCCCACCTGCATGCCTGCGCTCTCCTGGATGTCTTCTGTCTGCCTATGGTTCTCAATATTCAACCTGCATGCCTGCGCTCTCCAGGATGTCTCCTGACTGCCTGTGGTTTCCAACATTCGGCCTGCATGCCTGCGATCTCCAGGATGTCTCCTGACTGCCTGTGGTTTCCAACATTCGGCCTGCATGCCTGCAATCTCCAGGATGTCTCCTGACTGCCTGTGGTTTCCAACATCTCGCCTGCATGCCTGTACTCTCCTGGATGTCTTCTGTCTGCCTATGGTTCTCAGGATTCGGCCTGCATGCCTGCGCTCTCCAGGATGTCTCCTGACTGCCTGTGGTTTCCAACATCCCACCTGCATGCCTGCGCTCTCCTGGATGTTTTCTGCTTGCCTGTGGTTCCCAACATCCCACCTCCATGCCTGCACACTCCTGGAAGTCTTCTCTATGAATTTGATTCACAGCATCCCTCATGTATGCCTGCATTCTCCTGGACGTCTTCTGCCTGCCTGTGATTTCCAACATCCTGCCTTCTTGCCTGCAGTTCCCTGAACGTCTTCTGTCTGCAGATCCCAGCATTCTGCCTATTTGCCAGCAGTCTCCTAGGCATCTCTTGGCTATCTGCAGTTTACAGCATTCCAGCTGTCTATGGTTCTCTGGACATCTCCTGTATATCTGTGGTTTACAGTCCCTCAGCTGTCCATGTCCAATGTGCCTCACAGATCTGCTAAGTTCTGATGACAAGTTCTCTATTCGAAATATTGCAAGTATTAATATTGCAGTATTTTGGATTGACTAAGCAGTGATTTCTATTACTAGATAGATTTTTTTAATGTATAAATGCATTTACAGTTGATCTTCCCATCACCTCTGACCAACTTCCCTGCCCCTGCTGAAGAAAAGCCTCCTAACAGCAGGATGCTGCCTCCACCATGTGTGACGGTGGGGATGGTGTTTTTACGGTGATGTACAGTGTTAGTTTTCCCCCACGCATAGCTTTTCTATTTAGACAAAACAGTTCTACTTTGGTCTCATCTGACCAGAGCATCTTGTTCCACTGCTCACTATGGCCCCTACATAGCTTTCTGCCAGCTGCAGACAGAACTTCTTATGGCTTCTTCCTTTCAAAAATGTCTTTCTTCTTGACCCTTCTTCCATAAAGGCCAGATTTGTGGAGTCTACAACTAATAGTCATCCTGTGGACAGATTCCCCCCTTGAATTGTGATTTCTGTGGTTCCTCCAGTAACTATGGGCCTCTTGGCTGCTTCTCTAATTAGTGCTCATCCTTCTTGGGAAGTCAGTTTAGGTGTATGGCCATGTCTTGTAGGTTTGTACTTATGCCATAGTCCTTCCATTTTTGTATGATGGATTGAACAGTGTTCCTTGAAATGTTCAAAGCTTTGGCTATTTTTTATAACCTAACCCTAACCAATTTTTTTTTCTAACCAAACTCTAAATTACAGAGAGATTAATTCAATTTACTAATTACGTGATTTCTAGAGGCAATTGATCACTCAGGATTTTTTTGGGAGGTATCAGACTACAGGGGACTGAAAACAAATGCACGTCACAATTTTCAGATTTGTATTTGTAAATATTTAGAAATCCAAGTATCAATTCCTTGCTACTGAGTGTTACTAAATTGCATAAAATCCCAATAAAATATGTTTAAGTTTGGGGGTATAGTATGAAAAAATTATGTAAAAGTTCACGGGGTAGGAATACTTTTCAAGGCTCTGCATATCTATATCTATCTGTCACAGGGTATGAATACTTTTTCAAGATTTCAAGGCACTGGATATCTATATCTATTGGTTTATATCTATATAGAGAGAGAGGGAGAGAGATAAATATAGATATATATTGTATTCTCTCAGATGTCTTCACAAATAACAAAAAATCTTTAAAAACTGTTGTCGTAGAAAGGTTAAAAAATTATCCGTAACTACAATAGCGGAGAAGGTCACATTTCCCCTTTAACAGAAATGTCACACATCCTTAATAAATGTTTAAAAGAATGTCTTCCAAGAATTCAAAGTTTGTTCAGCCGTTTTGTTGGACAAAGTTATCCTGCTGTGGTCAGAAGATAAAAGTCGCTCTATCCTGCAAAAGAAACCTTCATGCGGATCTCCTACGGACCAAGGGCAAGTAGGAATGCATAAGAAAATGGCTTCCCTGATGAGACAAGTCATATGTCATGGACTGTGACTTTCTTTTTTCAGGCTACTGTCTTGTACTTCAGAAAATTCGAGAAACTGAGAAAACAAAAGTAACAACTTTTTGGAGACTGATCTCATTGTACTGCTGTGAACACTTTGGTAGGTGAGTCCATTGCTTTCCTCTGCTGCCAGTCTACTAACTGATAAAGGGAGAGGGTCTCCTGGACTTTGACAGCCAATATTTCACCAGGTCATACTTGGGCTCTGGCCCTAAGTCTGGGGACCCTGTGCTGTCCCTTATCCCGACGGTAGATTAGATGGTAGTCAGGGTCGAGCCTTCAGCGTTGCCCTGACTCCTGTCCAGGCCTTGCCGACTATGTCCCAACCACACAGGGGACTGACCAGGATGGAGAACCCCCAAAAGCCCACCAACAAGGTATGACAAATAGGAGAAAAATAAAACCACATGCTCACCAGAAACCTACACCAGGAGCAATACAGGAAATACAGGTAAGGAATAATTAGGGAAGGAAGGAAGAACAAAAACAAAACAACTTCCACCAACAGCAGCAGACAGCACAGCAGCAGCAAGCTCCACATCCTCTCTGCTCCTAGGCTAGGTCCTAAATGCATTGAAAAACCAGAACATTTTTGGAGACTGATCTCTTTGTGCCGCTGTGAACACTTTGGTAGGTGAGTCCATTGCTTTCCTCTGCTGTCAGTCTACAAACTGATAAAGGGGGTTCTCCTGAACTTTGACAGCCAATATTTCACCAGTTCATACTTGGACAACAAATATATCTGTAATGGGACAGTTAGGATGGTACAGGGGCTACTAGGCTGACCCTAAGGGGTACTTTGCACACTACCACATTGCAAGCCAATGCTTGCGATGATGAGCGCGATAGTACCCGCCCCCATCGCAGCAGCGATACCTTGTGATCGCTGCCGTAGCAAACATTTTTGCTACGGCAGCTTCACATGCACTCACCTGCCTTGCGACGTCGCTCTGGCCGGCGACCTGCCTCCTTCCTAAGGGGGTGGGTCCTGCGGCGTCACAGCGACACCACACAGCAGGCGGCCAATAGAAGCGGAGGGGCGGAGATGAGCGGGACGTAAACATCCCGCCCACCTCCGTCCTTCCGCATAGTCGGCGTGAGCCGAAGTGACACAGGTAGGAGATGTTCCTCGCTCCTGCGGCTTCTCACACAGCGATGTGTGCTGCCGCAGGGGAACACGGAACAACATCGTACCGTCGCTGCCACGCAATTATGAAAATGTCGGACACTACACCGATGATACGATTACGAAGCTTTTGCGCTCGTTAATCGTATCAAAAACGCTTTACACACTACGATATTGACAGCGACGCCGTATGTGCGTCACTTTCAATTTGACCCCACCAACATCTCAGCTGCGATGTCGTAGTGTGTAAAGTGCCCCTAAGTCTGGAGACCCTGTGCTGTCCCTTATCCCGACGGTAGATTAGATGGTAGTCAGGGTCGAGCCTTCAGCGTTGCCCTGTCTTCTGTCCAGGCCTTGCCGACTATGTCCCCACCACCCAGGGGACTGACCAGGATGGAGAACCCCCAAAAACCCATAAAACAAGGTATGACAAACAGGAGAAAAATAAAACCACATACACACCAAAAACCTACACCAAGAGCAATAAAGGAAATACGGGTAAGGAATAATAAGGGAAGGAAGGAAGGAAGGAAGAAGAAAAACAAACAACTTCTACCAACCACAGCAGACAGCACAGCAGCAAGCTCCACATCCTCTCTGCTCCTAGGCTAGGTCCTAAATGCATAGAATAACCAGAACATTACCCAGGAAGCAAAGGGCTTAAATCCAGGCTGACAATTGATTAATTACTGCCAGCTGAGCAATCTGCTGCTGTAAAAGAAAGTGCATTTAGCCCACAGGTGCTGAAAAGAAGAAACCTGTTTAAAGTGCATGGTCTAGATGAAAAGATGAGAACTGGCGCTGAGACGACCCCTACACACACATGACAGTGTGACAATATCTCTTCAGATTGGAATCTATATGGAAATTAGGGGAAGCTTGAGCTATGCTTAGTAGAGGGTCTGAGGGATGGTGCATGACGTTGACATTTTCTCTTTGCTACTTTTGAAATAATGTTACATGCTCCTACATGACCTGAACTATGCAACAGTCTACTTTATATCTCTAGTTGTCACGATGACTTTGGGATAGCAGGGAACTGGGGCTCCTAAACTTCCCTCAAGCTAGGGGGGGACTATGCTATCCTTAATCTGAGGGATACTCCTGATGGTGGAGAGGCCTGAGTCTCCTTCCTGGTCCTACTCCTGACCAGTCCTGATCTGATTCTCCCTCCACCAGGGAAGGACAGGACAGGAATGTGATGAAACCCACTGATAAAGACAGACAAGGGAAAACCAAAACTCTGTCGAACAGTACGCACACAGAAATGTAAAGAATATAAAAAGGTTCAGGAGGAAAAACAAAACAATGGTGGTGGAGATGCCTGTGTCTCCTTCCTGGCCTTGCTCCTGATCAATCCTGATCTGATTCCCCCTCCCCCCAGTGAGGGATAGGACAGGAGTGTGATGAAACCCACACATACACAGACAAGGTAAAACCAGAACTCAGTCACACAGCACGCACACACAAAGGTAAAGACAATAAGAGATTCAGGAAGAAAAACAAGAACAGGAGGGAAGCTACAAACCAACAGGGATAAACTCCACAACTGCACCAAGCACAACTTTCACCAGAAAGTCTGGGACACCATACCTTACAAACCCACATAGAACAAACTATAGCTGGCATGGGTGGAAGGATTCAACCAGCATAAATAGAGAGGAAGCAGATGTGATTGGCTTCCCACAACATGTGATCAAAGTAGCAAGCAGACCAGCAGAGATTAATGAGTTTTAGCACAAAATCCATAAATTTAAGAAAAAAAAGATTTTTTTTTTGATCTTTGAAACAATAGTAATACATTTTGCTATATCAGAATCTAATTTATTTGCTTATTTTACTACAGTGCATGACCTTTAGGATCAAAATAATTTGTTTAATTTGGTTTTACTAAAACTTTTGCACTATTTGGCTTTTTTTGTGTTGTTTCCCTACTCATTGATGATTTCTGAATGAACTAACTGAGACTACATCAGTAGGATCATTCTGAGGGGAACGTTTATGTGTTTTACTTGTATTTTTCTGAGTTCCTTTCAGATGATTTATGACATTAAGGTTCAGCAAAACATTGCTGTTGCCTGTGACATAAATCTGCACAGATAAGTTTTGAAAAAAAGATATAAAAGAGTTACAATCTCCATAAGAGCAAGCTCACTGACGGATTCTTCGTTAACTCTTTCTGCAATCAGCAATAGACAATGCAACATACAGGATATAAAAGGCAAGCAGCAAAAATATTACCCCAAAATACATGAATTTAAGTACAAAAAAGGCCCCAAAAGTGGGAATATCCTTCTAGTCTATCAAACTCAGGGGAAGATCAAAACAAGCATTAATAAGAAGTGCTATTTGTAAAAGCAGGAAAATAGAAGTTATTCAAGCTATAAATGATCAAACTTTTTTTTTCCTACTAGTTGTAATAGGATGATGATATAATTTTACGTTGCTAGACAAGAAACCTAATAGAAAAAGCCTAAAGTGTTAATTATACAATCCTGTAATTATCCTACCTACTATAACTAAATAAGAAGTTTCACTAAAAAAAGTAAGATCCATTAATAGTTGCAGGGCAATCGGAAACTAAATAGAACAATTGTAATCGTGCTTCCAAAATTGAATTTACTCATTATAGATAAAATACATTTCTCCGCCATTGTTATACTCTTCATAGCAAATAAATGGGCTCAATATAATTACCACTATAAAAACAAACATCATTAACAGGGACTTACATTCTTCTTCACAGAATCACTAAGAAAAAACTGTTCAGAAAACAAGTAAAATGCAGGAAAATGAGAAAAATGTTCCTGCTTTTCAAAAGCTATCTAATCGAACACATGATGGTCACGAATGATATCACATGAACTAGGAAGCAAACAGTTTTTATTTTTCTTCTATTTCCCTTTTTGATTGCAGAGAAAAAATATCAAGCAATATATCTGGCAGCTAATGAGTTAACTTTAGGGTGTTATCAGATAGTTTTCACTGGAGGCGTGCACTTCTTCTCCCTGTACGATGCTGACCAATCATAAGTAGGCATAAACACATTGGAGAAAGAACACCCCCCCACAACAGCTTAGAGCTAGTTTCTCAGTGAGTGAGATGTAATGATATAGCCTTGATCTCCAGGTCTAACCTCCTTCATGATTAGAAACTTCTTGGAGGAGAGCACAGATGACTAATACCTTTCATTTAAGGCGATTATATGAGCAGAATATTTTCTTATTATTTGTCTCACACAGGAGTACCCTGCTCTACTCTCACTGCAGATCAATGAAAAAGCGTCACATTAGTATTGAGTCGGGAAACCTCTTGTCCTAAATATAACTGATGCTGGCAGGGTAAAGTCTTGTCGGAGGGGTCAGCTCGGTTGTCCCTCATTCTGGGGCTCACATGGCTTTATTATGGTGTGGATTCCTCTGGAACACCACTATTAATAGTTCCTGCTCTGCTGCATGCGCAGCTGGTTCTTGTGACTGAGCCCTGATCCATCCCACTACCCAGCTTTCCAGCCCTCACCTCCAATTCCCTTGTACTGTTTGTCCACCCTATCTCCCAGATCCCGATCCCATTCTGTTTCTCGGTCTCCTCCCGATCCTTGTACTTACTTGCTCTCCTGGCATCTGACCACAATAACGTTTCCTGAGTTCGGCTCTGCTTCTCATGTTTGGCTTTTGATGTGTCTTCTCGGCTCTTGAACCTGTTTACGGCTTGCTCACTCCTCTCTGTATTGACGTGACATCCCGGTTTAGACTTAGGCTTGCTGACTACTCTTTCTGGTGCTTGCGCCCTCTTGTGGGCTTTTATCTAACTGCTCTTTGGAGTTCCTCTCCATTCAGCTTCTGCACACCCTGGTGGAGACCTGACATTCTCCATTCAGATTTTGCACCCCCTGGTGGAAGCCTGACACCTTTTTGACCACGGTAGGGAACAGAAGTATATTAGGAATGCGCTAGTTTGGAAGAGTTAGGACAAATGAAAAGGAGTCACATTAGTAATGGGAAAACCTCTTTGAACATGATAAATGTTATAATGAGTTAATTACAAATGTAGAAAATAGAATAAATATATAAAATACAATGTAAAAATAAACTTGTAAATAAATAAAGATATATAAGATCCGCTTACAGGAGCAAGGTAGGCAGCAGAAGTATATTAGTAAAGTGCTAGTTAGGAAGAGTTAGGACAAATGAAAGGGGGTCATATTAGTAGTGGGAAAACCTGTTTGAACATGATAAATATTATAATGAATTAATTACAAATATAAAAAATTGAATAGGTATACAAAATACAGTGTGAAAATAAATAAATAAAGATGTATGAGATCAGCTTACAGGAGCAGAGTATGTGGCAGAAGTATATTAGGAAAGCATTAGTTAGGAAGAGTTAGAACAAAAGAAAGGGGGTCACATTAGTAGTGAAAACCACTTTGAACATGATAAATGTTAAAATGACATTACAAATATAGAAAATAGAATAAATATATCAAATACAATGTGAAAATAAATATATTTGTAAATAAATAAAGATCTACGAGATCAGATTACAGGACCAGAGTAGGTTGCAGAAGTAAGTATATTAGGAAAGCGCTAGATAGGAAGAGTTACGACAATAGAAAGGGGGTCACATTAGTAGTGGGAAAACCTCTTTGAACATGATAAATGTTATTATGAATTAATTACAAACCTAAAAAATAGAATAAATATATAATACACAATGTGAAAATAAGTAAATAAATAAAGATGTATAAGATCAGCTTACAGGAGCAGGATAGATAGCAGAAGTATATTAGGTAAGCGTTAGTTAGGAAGAGTTAGGACAAAAGAAAGGGGGTCACATAAGTAGTGAGAAAACCTCTTTAAACGTGATAAATGTTATAATGAATTAATTACAAACCTAGAAAATAGAATAAATATGTAAAATACAATGTGAAAATAAGTAGATAAATAAAAATGTATGAGATCAGCTTACAGCAGCAGGGTAGATGGCAGAAGCATATTAGGTAAGCATTAGCTAGGAAGATGTAGGACAAAAGAAAGGAGGTCTCATTAGTAGTAAAGCATGGTAAATGTTATAATGAATTAATTACAAATCAAGAAAATAGAATAAATATGTAAAATACAATGTATAAATAAGTAGATAAATAAAGATGTATGAGATCAGCTTACAGCAGCAGGGTAGGTGGAAGAAGTATATTAGGTAAGCATTAGGAAGAGTTAGGACAAAAGAAAGGGGGTCGCATTAGTAGTGAAGCATGGTAAATGTTATAATGAATTAATTATAAATATAAAACATTGAATAAATATATAAAATGCAATGTGAAAATAAATTTGTAAATAAATAAAGATGCATGAGATTAGCTTACAGGAGCAAGGTAGGTGGCAGAAGTATATTAGGTAAGCGATAGGAAGAGTTAGGACAAAAGAAAGGGGGTCACATTAGTAGTGAGGCATGGTAAGTCTTATAATTAATTAATTACAAATATAGATCATTGAATAAATATATAAAATACAATGTGAAAATAAACTTGTAAATAAAGGTGTATAAATGTAGTTGGAAAAAAGTTGCAACAATGAGTAACACTAAGTGTATTGATTGATTGTCCTTGTCAGGAAAAAAAGAATAAAACAATAAATAAATATAAACCTTTTCAGCAATATAATAATGGCATGTGCCAAGAGGAGCAGATTCAGCAAAGCTTGGTGTGGATGAAACATTTCTGTCGGCAGTGTTCCAGTGATTTTCTGAACAGAATACAATTGTGGAAAAGGAAATGAGCTTCTCAGAACACATTTCAAAAGTGAACAAGCTGTCAAGGAACCTAGAAGAAGTCCAACATAGACAGAAGGAAAGATAAATCGTGTGGGACATTGAGTGGGCACATCCGTAGAACATATCGACTTCAAACGTTCTGCATCGTGGAAAGGAACAAAACGTGTAACGTTTTAAGGCAGCGTGGGGGACATTTTTTGTTAAGTTATTAGACAACTTGGTTTGTTAAGTAATTTTCTTTCCCGTTCTTCTCTGTTCCTCGGCATCCTCTCGGTGTGGATCATATCAATTCAGGAGAGACGACTGCGCCATGTTTTCCGCTTTAATCTGTTCTTTTCCGGTGTCATTTTCTCCCCAGTTGCGAGGATGACACAGAGTCCATTTCTAGACTGGAATCTCTGGCAGTTCACGCTGTTCTTATTTATTTATATCCACACACAAAGAAGTTATATCTTAATGGTAAAAAATAAAAAAAAGAAACAGCTGAAGCTTCTATTCTGGGGCAAATTGTTTTAGAACTTTGCTGACTAATCAGTGCTAATAGTGCCAAACTAATTAGATATACACCCTGTTGGCAAAGGGAATGGTAGCTCTCTGTATTCAAATTTTAGATTTAGGTTTTCCAGGAAGAATAACAGAGGAACAATATGAACAATACAAGCATTTCTCACCTCTTAATCCCTTACTTCTGAAGCAAACAAAAGTCCACTGTCCTCCAATTGAAGTAAATTTGAAGAGTAACCCAGGATTTACATTAGTATTATGTTTTCCAGGAAGAATAAAAGAGGCACAATTAAGGGATAACTCACTTCATGAACGCCCTACTTATCAGAAGATCAGGAGCAAACTGATCTTCATTGACATCCAAATTGAAGAGCTATCCTCTGTCACGAGTGTCATGACCTGATGTGATCTAAGGGGGATCCGGGATCAGAAGGTCACAGAGTATTGTGGATTGCAGATTCGCTTTATTGGCCACTCATTTATCTTGAGATGGAGTATATTTAATTCCTTCTGGTACTTAAGGGTTAAGGTTCCTTTCTATCCTGCAGTGATCTAACAGGTATTTGTAATGTCAACTTCATCTGAGAGCAGCACAATGCAGGCAAAGAGATTCTGAAACTAACCATGTTTATCTTAGATCACTGTGTGCAGCCATTCTGACTTTATCTCAGAACTGAGTGTAGCAGAGCTGGGAGATGTCACTGCCCACATCTGGCTCTCAATAGAGATAGTGCATTGACTGTGAGGTGTGAATCACAGCAGGGAGGCAGGTCTGACTGGTCTGCAGGTGCAAAAGAGTCATTCCAATGCTAATCACAGAGCAATAAACACTTTAGTATTAGTGAACAATAGCTGACACACAGGTAAGAGAAACACAGATGTCTTTATTTTTTAGCCCTCCCAGCATCCTGTTCTCAGCTTACATTGCAAAATACTGGTGACAGATTACCTTTAAATGATGAAGAGGTTAATGATAAAATGCTAGATGCTACAGCCGTCTATAGGGGGAGATAAAGAGCTTCATTACTTTCATGTTCAGTGATCTCCCACTTGAGTTGTTGTAGGCAACAAGACTAAATTACCTATTTTTTTCCAAGGCTTTACACATGATTTGCAGGTCTAAATCAGAAAATTGGAGCACCAACCCCTAGGAGACAGATTATAAAATTAGGCAACGTTGTAAATAGAGAAAATAAAGTATATATTTCGAGCTATAAAACATACTAATACAGTAAATGTGAAAAATGATTACAAATGATGGCTAGGTTAAAAGTAGAGCAGCGAGTTCTTTAGAGTCTCTTTTTAGCGGCTTGAACTTTTGCTAATCTATCATAAAAGTCAATACTCTTCACATTATTACATTATTCCCCAGAGCTTCAAATTAAGCTATTTGTACAAGTGATAAGATTGTAATACTAAGATTAATTTCCTTATTGAAGAAAATATTCTGTGAAATAATAATGACAAAATGCATTAGCATCAAAGGAAAAGGCCGCAGCACCCAAAAAATGTCTTAATTATAACAGACAAGAAAGAAGAGAATAGTGAGTGTCTCCTCGGCTCATGTGACGTCTCACTCCTCATCTATAAGAAACAAGCAGCTAATGGAGACGGAAAGGAAGACACTGAAAAGCTTAAAGGAGACGCGATCATCAGAAAATGACCTAATGTTTAAATCAAGTTATTATGTTATGTATTTTTTCAAAGATTTTTCACTTTTTTTTTACATATTACAATTTATATTAGAAAGAAACAAAAAAAACAAAATCTTGCCATTTTTACACTAGCCACTGAATTTTTTTAAACTCTAAGTGGTAGGAAACAACACATGTACATAGCTACAATCGTCAGACTCTAAACCCTACCTTTTGTACAGAAAATTACCTTTGCTTAAATCAAGTTTTTGTGTTGTATATTTTTCAAAGATTTTTCAATTTTTTTTTACATATTACAAAAACAAAATCTTGCCATTTTCACACTGGCCACTGATGATTTTTTAAACTCTAAGTTTTAGGAAACAACACATGTACATAGCCACAATCATCAGACTCCAAACCCTATCTTTTGTACTGAAAATTGCCTACTGTTTAACTCACGTTTTTGTTGTGTATTTTTCAAATTTTTTTTACATATTACAAAAACAAAATCTTGCCATTTTCACACTGGCCACTGATGATTTTTTTTAAACTCTAAGTTTTAGGAAACAACACATGTACATAGCCACAATCATCAGACTCCAAACCCTATCTTTTGTACTGAAAATTACCTATTGTTTAAATCAAGTTTTTGTGCTATATATTTTTTCAAACATGTTTCACATTTTTTTTTACGTATTACAATTTATATTCCAAAGAAACAAAAAACTAAATCTTGCCATTTTCACAATGGCTACTGAGGATTTTTTAAACTGTAAGTTTTAGGAAACAACACATGTACATAGCCACAATTGACCAAACCCTATGTTTTGTACTGAAGTCAGTGATGACATCCCTTTTTTTGATTGGTCGATAGAAATATTATCAGTTATTGTAATTCTGCCTTTGATGATAAGTAACCTGAATAAAACTTTGCTGATAGGCCATGCAAGTCAATGGGTTCGTAGGAAAAATTAGATCGCACTTGGATGACATTTTCAGACTGACAGAATGCAGAAGATAGAGATTATTTTTCTATCGTCTCTATATAGAATCACACGCTGATTCTGATCAGAGTCTGTTGAGAGTATGATTAACTTAATTGATCTGGTTTATTCGGATGAGAAAAAAAGGGTTGTAGGCACCAAACCTTAAAAACAAAGGTCACAGAGGCTCACAAAAGAATAAAGTGCATCAAAGTGTATATAAAATTAAAGGGGGGTTCCATGACCGTAGATGATTTACAATGATGAGCAAACAGGTAACAATGTTTTGCACTTTTGACTTTCAGGCTCCATATCTCACCTTCCACTAAATCTTTGCTCGTGAAAAGACCATATTATGCTCGTCAGGCGATCAGGGATGTTATTGAACCCACTGGGCCATAGCACACAGAAAACCCAGAGGGGCTTAAGTACAAACCTACACCTGTTTTTCTCCAGAGCCTCTAATGGTGAGCGTGTTACGCTGCAGGTGTGAGTCCGTGTGCCACTCGGGAAGACTGGTGCTGCAACAGCTGGCCCCAGGGGTATGGGAGTGACAATCTCTAGGATTAGACTACAGCAGCATATAGTGTCGGGGTTCCGTCCGGGATGGATGCATGGCTGGATGATACAGCAGCAGCAACCACCATGGATACTTGTAGAGGTGGGTATCTTGTTTGTCGGCTGGCATAGATGGTAGCCGCAGTAGTGGAACAGCAAAGTAGCACAGCACTGAAATATAAACAAGTGTCAGCATCAGCAGACAGCACAATATCAGCAATATCAGCAGCACTAAATGACCTGACAACTAGCAATGATACTAACGCATTGCCCAGGCACCTCCCATAGGGCAGAGGTAACTTAAGTACCTGCAGCCTCCCAGCTGCCCTGGGAGAAACTTCTGGGTTAGGAGGACGCTGGCCCTTTAAGAAAGGGAGCTTGGCTGTGGGCACACCCTACAGGCAGAGGTCAGAAGTCTTCAAGGTGTGCAGACGCTCCAGGAGGCGGCAGCATGGGATGGGGAAGGGACCATCACCGCAGGACACCTGGACAGGTGAGGAAACCGATGTCCTTGCTGGGGGAGGGGAGCAAGAAAGGGCAAGGATGCTGGTACGGGCATTACAGACCTTCATTTTTCAGACAATCATCTGTTATGATCCAGAACCATGGAAGAGCTCCACAAATCATATGCAAAAAGGTGACAAGAGCATTGGCAACTAATCTGGCCGCCATCCCCTTACTAACCAACACAACTAGAAGTAGCCGAGGGGTGAACTAACATCCTGTGCACCACGAACCCAGCCGGAGAACTAACTATCCTAAAGGTAGGAAAGATGAACAACTCTCTGCCTCAGAAAATAGACAAGAATAGCAAGCCCCCCACATTCAAAGACTGCGGTGATATAGGAAAAACACAATACACAGGTAGATGACAGGATTAGCAAAAGGTGAGGCCCCCACTGACTAAAATAGGAAAGGACAGGAAAGGGACTGATGGTAGCCAGAGAAAAACCCTGCAAAATACCAACTTCCTGATAGTACAAAAAGGCCCTCAGATCGCTCGATCTGAACTCTGTCCTATATCAGGTGCCCTTGTCATACCAATGAACAGAAAATAAGAATTATAACAAATTCAACAAGCCATAAACACATGGAACCAAAGGAGCTATACTCCACACAGAACTGCAGGGAGTTCCTCAACAATCCACTGAGGTGAAAATCCCTGCAAGCAAATAAACTGAAACCAACCACAGCAAATGACAAACCCAGATAAACAAAAGAACCAGACAAATAAATAAAGAGCAAGCACTTATCTGGAGTAGATGTGGTGTAGAGCAGGATTAAGCAGGCTAGAGAAACAAAGAACAACTGACATCTGGCAACAGCCTGCAATCAGACCAGGATTTAAATAAGCATAGAGTTAAGAAAGGAAACACCCACTGCACAACACACCTGGTCTCTGTCCAAACCCTTCCTGGCCACCAGAGGGAGCCTCCCAGCAGCCAAGACACAACTAACATTCACAACAATCATCTTGGCTATCTCATACATCAATTTGACTTGCAACTATTTAGCATATGATTAGTTATGCAGATTCTTGTCATGTCACTGCATTGTTACTGTTTTGCTCCTAGTCTTGGGAAAATCTCTTTCTTTCTGTATACTAAAAATTACAACCTGTTCTCACATGAAATAGCCAAGATGATTGTCAATAATATGAAAGTAGTCTCACGCTCAAAGCTGTAGTGGATGGTGAGATATGGAGCTTGAAAGTCAAACGTTCAAAACATTGTTACTCTTTTGCTTGTCACTTTGTCACTGTCTTCCTACTTTCTAATTATGAATTTTAATGAATTATCTTTTATTTAACACTAATCTCTAATTGTTCCTGATGTTAAAATAAGCTATTACCTATCCAAAAGATAATTGAAAGGAAATATCCAGTACTTTCTTTTTTTACAATGTGCCTATGAACTAATAGGCAGGTAGTTGCTAACTACTTCCTTGTTATGCATGGTGGCATTCTTTTCTGGCACAGACTATTCCTGCTGATGTCACATCAACAAAGATGTTGCTTCTTTATAGCTCTGTTGACAGATCATGACTGTCGACATCATGCTGATTGAAAGCCGTCTCCCTCTACCTAGCTGTTGAAAGCTGATTGTCAATCAGAAAAACACCGGTATTAACGCCCCATCAATAGAGTAGCCCAGAAGATGAAGAAGAGCTGCTCTGTTGATGTGGAGCAACTGAATCGCTGGCAGGAGCGGTCAGTGACAGCTCTGTGTCCTTTGCAGGGCATAACAAGCTACTCTTGGCATTTGCATGGATAGACAGATTTTATTTTGAAATCTTCTAACTGGCATGGCCTCACAAGATGCAGTTTGGCGATTTTCTTGGCTGAGAGACTGCTATCGATGAGCTGGATGATGTTGTTTCTCGTTTCTTGGGAAATCTTCTTCATGGTTGCTCCTTGATTCGGACCAGTGACTTTTCACTTGGGAATCAACCTAATAACCCACTGAGCTATTAGGGAATGTGAGAACAGGTTGTAATTTATAGTATAGAGGAAGAAAAAGATTATCAAACACTAGGAGCAAAACAGTAACAATGCAGTGACCTGAGAAGACTCTGCATAATTAATCATATACTAAATAGCTGCAAGTCACATTTAAGTATGAGATAGCCAAGATGATTGTCTATAAAATGAAGGTCATCTCACACTCACAGCTGTAGAGGATGGAGAGCTATGGAGCCTGAAAGTCAAAAGTGAAAAACATTGTTACCTTTTGATTTTTACTGTACAGACACAATAGGAAGCCAATGTAAGTGTCACGCTCCCCGGGTCCTCCGCTCCGCTCCCCGGGTCCTCTGCTCCGCTCCCCGGCTCACCTGCCACGCTCCCCGCTCTCCAGCCTCCTGTGCCCGCGCTTCCCAAGCCTCCTGGTCCCCGCTCCCGGCGCCCGTCGGCTTCCCAGTCCCTGGTCGGCTCTGCTGCGTCCTCCTCTCAGCTTCCTGCCCTGGCTTCTGGCACCCGGGCCGCGCGCATGCGCGTTAGGGCGCGCGCGCGGTCACTGACCATTTTTTAAAGGGCCAGTGTCCACTGACAGGAAATGATGCATACAGGTACAGGGTATAAAGGGGGTTAATGTCCAAGGGAGCGGGGCCTGTTCTTCGTGTTTTCCCAAGCTAGGAGTCAGGTCTCCTTGTGTTCTGTGAGATACTTACCTCTCTGTCTTCTAGAGCCGATCCTGCATCGCCATCCGGTCCTGCTGTATCTCGAACCCCGAACGCTGCCCATCTGCCATCCTGACAGTCCGTACCATCTCGGTTCCCTGCGGTGACCCGTCATCTCGCTCCAACGGTTCCGGACCCCGCCAGACACCATCACGGCTTCCGAACCTGAGCTCCGTCACCCGGACCACCATCAGTGACCTCGTGGTCCCAGGGACTTCTCCATTGTGTTCCAGTGCACGGACTGTCCTGCTACCTAAAGTGCTCCGGCTACCGGACTCCTTTCCCTCATCGGGGAGTTCGGCCCAGTGGATCCACCTCCCGGGTCTGCCCGTCCATCTGGCCCTAACAGTAAGAAACCAGAATGGATGAGGGATAGAGTGGGGGGCAGCAGTGTAGCACTTTATAGCTATATAAAATATCTTCAGAGCATCTACGGATGAGGGTGTGGTTTTGGCAACCACTGCTGCTCTTTCAGAACTGTGCAGCAGTAGTTATTTTCTCTCGATGGTCAGGGATATTTGACAACACAAAATATTTACTTAAATGGAACCAATCACCAGGATTTTCATATCTAACCTAAAGCCAGTGCAATACTGGCACTATCAGGCCAATAATCAACCAGTTATCAATCTGAACAGGGGAAAAAAAGGAATGTAGAACATGCACCAATTAAAAAAGATGTTATTTGGGGGAACTGAAACTGTAAGGCTCACTTAATATGCAGTTCCATTCATTTGCAGATAGACTCTGATATGGGCCTTAAAGGGAACCAATTACCAGGATTTCCATATGTAACCTAAGGCCAGTGCTATACTGGCACTATCAGGCTGATTCTATACATACAGTGCTATACTGGCACTATCAGGCTGATTCTATACGTACAGTGTTATACTGGCACTATCAGGCTGATTCTATACATACAGTGCTATACTGGCACTATCAGGCTGATTCTATACATACAGTGCTATACTGGCACTATCAGGCTGAGTCTATACATACAGTGCTATACTGGCACTATCAGGCTGATTCTATACATACAGTGCTATACTGGCGCTATCAGGCTGATTCTATACATATAGTGCTATACTGGCACAATCAGGCTGATTCTATACATATAGTGCTATACTGGCGCTATCAGGCTGATTCTATACATACAGTGCTATACTGGCACTATCAGGCTGATTCTATACATACAGTGCTATACTGGCATTATCAGGCTGATTCTATACATACAGTGCTTTACTGGCACTATCAGGCTGATTCTATACATACAGTGCTACACTGGCACTATCAGGCTGATTCTATACATACAGTGCTATACTGGCACTATCACGCTGATTCTATACATACAGTGCTATACTGGCACTATCAGGCAGATTCTATACATACAGTGCTATACTGGCGCTATCAGGCTGATTCTATACATACAGTGCTATACTGGCACTATCAGGCTGATTCTATAACTACACTGCTATACTGGCACTATCAGGCTGATTCTATACATACAGTGCTATACTGACACTATCAGGCTGATTCTATACATACAGTGCTATACTGGCACTATCAGGCTGATTCTATACATACAGTGCTATACTGGCAATATCAGGCTGATTCTATACATACAGTGCTATACTGTCACTATCAGGCTGAGTCTATAGATACAGTGCTATACTGGTGCTATCAGGCTGATTCTATACATACAGTGCTATACTGGCACTATCAGGCTGATTCTATACATACAGTGCTATACTGGCACTATCAGGCTGATTCTATACATACAGTGCTATACTGGCACTATCAGGCTGATTCTATACATACAGTGCTATACTGGCACTATCAGGCTGATTCTATACATACAGTGCTATACTGGCGCTATCAGGCTGATTCTATAAATACAGTACTATACTGGCGCTATCAGGCTGATTCTATACATACAGTGCTATACTGGCGCTATCAGGCTTATTCTACACATACAGTGCTATACTGGCACTATCAGGCTGATTCTACACATACAGTGCTATACTGGCACTATCAGGCTGATTCTATACTGGCACTATCAGGCTGATTCTATACATACAGTGCTATACAGGCGCTATCAGGCTGATTCTATACATACAGTGCTATACTGGCACTATCAGGCTGATTCTATACATACAGTGCTATACTGGCACTATCAGGCTGATTCTATATATACAGTGCTATACTGGCACTATCAGGCTGATTCTATACATACAGTGCTATAGTGGCACTATCAGGCTGAGTCTATACATACAGTGCTATACTGGCACTATCAGGCTGATTCTATACATACAGTGCTATACTGGCACTATCAGGCTGATTCTCCACACACCTTTAGTGCTCAGCTTGGATGTTTAGGTTTTGAAATGCAAGAAAGTAAAGTTTATAAAAACATCAGCTTTTTGAGTGACAGCAGCTGAGGATGAGATAATATCTGGGGGGGGTATTCGTAGTTATCCCCTCCCCCTTTTAGAATTAGCATAAGTATTATACCATCAATTTAAATTTTAACTTTCAGGACCTGTGGTGAGGTCATACTTATGTGATCAGAAGGGGCAGGGCCTCAGCCAAAAGAAAAATGTTGCTTCCTGGTATCAGCTTTGTTGGCTGAGGCCCTGCCTCTTCTGGTCACATGGGTATGACTTCAGCACAGGTCCTGCAAGTCAAAATTGAAATCGATGGTATAATACTTATGCTAATTCTAACAGGGGGAGGGGATAACTATGAATTTCCCCCCAGATATTATCTCATCCTCAGCTGCTGTCACTCAAGAAGCTCCCGATTTTATAAACTTTACTTTCTTAGATTTCAAAACCTAAACATCCGAGCCGACCACTAAAGATATGTATAGAATCAGCCTGATAGTGCCAGTATAGCACTATATGTATAGAATCAACCTGATAGCGCCAGTATAGCACTATATGTATAGAATCAGCCTGATAGTGCCAGTATAGCACTGTATGTATAAACTCAGCCTGATAGCGCCAGTATAGCACTGTATGTATAGACTCAGCCTGATAGTGCCAGTATAGCACTGTATGTATAGAATCAGCTTGATAGCGCCAGTATAGCACTGTATGTATAGAATCAGCCTGATAGTGCCAGTATAGCACTGTATGTATGGAATCAGCGTGATAGCGCCAGTATAGCACTGTATGTATAGAATCAGCCTGATAGTGCCAGTATAGCACTGCAAGTATAGAATCAGCCTGATAGTGCCAGTATAGCACTATATGTATAGACTCAGCCTGATAGTGCCAGTATAGCACTATATGTATAAAATCAGCCTGATAGTGCCAGTATAGCACTGTATGTATAGAATCAGCTTGATAGCGCCAGTATAGCACTGTATGTATAGAATCAGCCTGATAGCGCCAGTATAGCACTGTATGTATGGAATCAGCGTGATAGCGCCAGTATAGCACTGTATGTATAGAATCAGCCTGATAGTGCCAGTATAGCACTGCAAGTATAGAATCAGCCTGATAGTGCCAGTATAGCACTATATGTATAGACTCAGCCTGATAGTGCCAGTATAGCACTATATGTATAAAATCAGCCTGATAGTGCCAGTATAGCACTGTATGTATAGAATCAGCTTGATAGCGCCAGTATAGCACTGTATGTATAGAATCAGCCTGATAGCGCCAGTATAGCACTGTATGTATGGAATCAGCGTGATAGCGCCAGTATAGCACTGTATGTATAGAATCAGCCTGATAGTGCCAGTATAGCACTGTATGTATAGAATCAGCCTGATAGTGCCAGTATAGCACTGTATGTATAGAATCAGCCTGATAGTGCCAGTATAGCACTGGGTTTAGGTTATATATACGAAAATCCAGGTGATTGGATCCCTTTAAGGCCCATTTTACAGTCTCTGTCTGGAAATGAACGGACCATGCGGTTTCAGTTCCCCCCAAATAACATCTTTTTTAACTGGCCCATGTTCTACATTCCCTTTTTTTTCTCCTGTTCAGTTTGATAACCGGTTGTGATGAGCAAACAGGACAAATGTCACTTTGGGTAAGTATGACTGATCTATTCTGACTCCTTGAAGATGGATCCCGAACCGTAACAGCAAGAAGATAAATTATCTATTACAAGCACGCCGGTGAAATTCATTGAATAATTCTTCCTACATTTCTCATGGCGTAGATTTCTATAACTTATGTTTGATTCACAGCAATCTGTTAAAAAAATGCTTACCCTGGATGTTTCCTGGTGCCGGCTCGAGGATGAAGGACTAAGTAGAAGTTTATTAAAAGATAATCATTCTGAGAAGCCGTTATGAAATCATTTTCTATTATTTAACATCTTTTTGAATGAAAACATCGCCTTCAGAAAAACATACATCTCCAGCTGTCGTGGGACTTGCTTTTTTTATGGTATACTAGATCAATGTTCAAAAGTTTCCAATAACCAAAGGCACATTTGCAGGTACTTGGTAAATACAATATACTTATCTATACCCCTAGGAATTATTCCAGGGAAAATGAGAAATGCAACCATAGTGCAAAACCAGTATTAAGCGGAAACTTAAAAATGAAGCCCATTTAATTTACAATCTCCATTAAAGTGAAGCTAAAGTATAAAAAATGTCCTCCACCTATATCTAATTACTAACACTGGTGGAGATTAGTAATAGCAAGGCATAATGTCACGCTAGGTACAGGTAAGTACCCAACAAACGGCGAAAGGTAAGGGAAACCCAGTGTCAAAGGAAAGGGTAGATGATGAACCCTGACCAAATCTACTGCTGGTCCCTGGGGTCCTTCACTGCCCAAGATAGATTCTTCACCTATGCGCCAAGCAGGATACCTTACCCAAGGCTGGCCCTGATCTGGTCCCCAGGAATACCTGACCCTACCCTGGCCCTGATCTGGACCCTAGGGATACCTGACCCTACCCTGGCCCTGATCTGGACCCTAGGGATACCTGACCCTACCCTGGCCCTGATCTGGACCCTAGGGATACCTGACCCTACCCTGGCCCTGATCTGGGCCCTAGGGATACCTGACCCTAGGCTGGCCCTGATCTGAGTCCTAGGTAGAGAACAGATGGGATAAGCTCTTCGTCAACCCCACTAAGAGCTAAAGGACACACAGGAATAAAAAACAAGGGAAAATAACAAACAACTTATCTCCAAGAAGATTCAGGGAAGAGGGACTGCAAAATGCAACAAAGTTACTCCAGATGAATGCAAGCCGACTGCTTGCACTCAGGATCTGTAGTTATTTAGAGCAATCACCAGCACAGACCAGAAGGGAATGAAGGCTTTTATGGTCACAAAAGGAAGTGCTGATGCAAAAAACTGAAAGGGTGAGGAACTCCACAGGGTTCTACAGAGAAAGGGATGAACCCCAGGCAGAGGAAATACATAGGATACCATATACACCAAGCAGGAATAATTGAAAGTCAGAGAGCAGTTTGCGTAGCCAAATACTGCGACCATCTACAGCCAGACGCCACAGGACTCTGTCATCCATGACACACCCATGAAACATCATGCAAGGTAAAACAGACAGCTCAGAGCTGGTATTATCAGGCTAGGAAGGTCCATGATTATTGCGCCCTCCCAGCCTAGAACTAGCAGCCTGCAGCAACCCAAGAATTGGCACATTACATTAGATGCACCAATTCTGGAGCTTCAACAAACTATTCCCGATTGTCCTGGCACAGTGTTAACTGAGGTATTAGTTTATAGGGGTTGATGTCAGCTGTGAATTGAAAGTTGGCATTATGTCAGGGGTTAGTAATGGAGAGGCCTCTATCAGACATACTCTTTACTAATCCAGTTAGTATAAAGTAAACAAAAAAACACCTACAGGAAAAAATAGTTTATTTGAATGAAGACGCTCCCACACTTTCCTTCGTTTACCAATTTATTAATAAAACGGTCCCATGAAGCTCTGAAGTAATCAACGATGCAGGACTGCAACTCAGGCATCTCTCAGTAGCAGTAAGGTGCAGCGGTTCACAGATGCTGGATGAAAACAATACTCAACAAAGCTGCCGAGTCTCACTGTTGCGATGCTCGGATAAGCATTCTAATTAACCAATGATGCGATGGAACTGGCCAATCACAGTAAAGTTAGTAGCCAAGTTGGCTACGGCATTACCATGATTGGCAGGCAATACTTGCATATACAGTTAGGTCCAGAAATATTTGGACAGTGACACAAGTTTTGTTATTTTAGCTGTTTACAAAAACATGTTCAGAAATACAATTATATATATAATATGGGTTGAAAGTGCACACTCCCAGCTGCAATATGAGAGTTTTCACATCCAAATCGGAGAAAGGGTTTAGGAATCATAGCTCTGTAATGCATAGCCTCCTCTTTTTAAAGGGACCAAAAGTAATTGGACAAGGGACTCTAAGGGCTGCAATTAACTCTGAAGGCGTCTCCCTCGTTAACCTGTAATCAATGAAGTAGTTAAAAGGTCTGGGGTTGATTACAGGTGTGTGGTTTTGCATTTGGAAGCTGTTGCTGTGACCAGACAACATGCGGTCTAAGGAACTCTCAATTGAGGTGAAGCAGAACATCCTGAGGCTGAAAAAAAAAGAAAAAATCCATCAGAGAGATAGCAGACATGCTTGGAGTAGCAAAATCAACAGTCGGGTACATTCTGAGAAAAAAGGAATTGACTGGTGAGCTTGGGAACTCAAAAAGGCCTGGGCGTCCACGGATGACAACAGTGGTGGATGATCGCCACATACTTTCTTTGGTGAAGAAGAACCCGTTCACAACATCAACTGAAGTCCAGAACACTCTCAGTGAAGTAGGTGTATCTGTCTCTAAGTCAACAGTAAAGAGAAGACTCCATGAAAGTAAATACAAAGGGTTCACATCTAGATGCAAACCATTCATCAATTCCAAAAATAGACAGGCCAGAGTTAAATTTGCTGAAAAACACCTCATGAAGCCAGCTCAGTTCTGGAAAAGTATTC
Organism: Anomaloglossus baeobatrachus; assembly: GCF_048569485.1. Taxonomy (NCBI): domain Eukaryota; kingdom Metazoa; phylum Chordata; class Amphibia; order Anura; family Aromobatidae; genus Anomaloglossus; species Anomaloglossus baeobatrachus. The sequence goes on from NC_134360.1 coordinate 20,853,486, forward strand.
TATGGACAGATGAGACAAAGATCAACCTGTACCAGAATGATGGGAAGAAAAAAGTTTGGAGAAGAAAGGGAACGGCACATGATCCAAGGCACATTACATCCTCTGTAAAACATGGTGGAGGCAACGTGATGGCATGGGCATGCATGGCTTTCAATGGCACTGGGTCACTTGTGTTTATTGATGACATAACAGCAGACAAGAGTAGCCGGATGAATTCTGAAGTGTACCGGGATATACTTTCAGCCCAGATTCAGCCAAATGCCGCAAAGTTGATCGGACGGCGCTTCATAGTACAGATGGACAATGACCCCAAGCATACAGCCAAAGCTACCCAGGAGTTCATGAGTGCAAAAAAGTGGATCATTCTGCAATGGCCAAGTCAATCACCAGATCTTAACCCAATTGAGCATGCATTTCACTTGCTCAAATCCAGACTTAAGACGGAAAGACCCACAAACAAGCAAGACCTGAAGGCTGCGGCTGTAAAGGCCTGGCAAAGCATTAAGAAGGAGGAAACCCAGCGTTTGGTGATGTCCATGGGTTCCAGACTTAAGGCAGTGATTGCCTCCAAAGGATTCGCAACACAATATTGAAAATAAAAATATTTTGTTTGGGTTTGGTTTATTTGTCCAATTACTTTTGACCTCCTAAAATGTGGAGTGTTTGTAAAGAAATGTGTACAATTCCTACAATTTCTATCAGATATTTTTGTTCAAACCTTCAAATTAAACGTTACAATCTGCACTTGAATTCTGTTGTAGAGGTTTCATTTCAAATCCAATGTGGTGGCATGCAGAGCCCAACTCGCCAAAATTGTGTCACTGTCCAAATATGTCTGGACCTAACTGTATAGTGGCTAAAAAATCCCCGTAGAACAGGTGGGTGGGGAATCGAGCATGGCACCCAAGTATTAGAGTACTCAATCGAGTTTTGAGTGAATCGATCACCCCAATGCTCTATCAACTGCCGAGCAGTGTCGGGTACACTCGCTCATCACTATATACTATCCATAATGGTACATCATCAATAATTCAGTCCCAGACAACCTCTTTAAATTGCCCATACACCTAAGAGAAAAGGTCACTGTTTTCAGTTTGATCTGCCCAATATTATTAGTTTTGGCGTCTCAACTCTTCTCCAAATTTTAGGTGAAGGAGGAATTGGGCATGTTTGATTTTTCCTTCCCCTATCCCTTGGTTGATGCTTTCTTCTTTGTTTATGGTGGAGTTGGACAACTTAGATGTCAGATGAAAGAACATTTAGTCAATAGATATTTTATGGTATCAAGAAACATCAAAGCGGACATCGATTTGGATTCAAATTCCATCAGAGCGACAATCTAAAGATGAGTTGGGTTGGATGAATAAAGCCGATGGATGAGAAGAAGGGAAAAGAATAGAACAAAGGATCACTTGGATATTTTTTTCCCGCATCCATTTTTTTGTTCTTTTAAATAAACCTCTGCACGTCGTGTCAAGTTTTCCTGTATTGTTTCTGTTTTACGGGAGTTGAACACACATATGAGTTCTATAAATTAATAATTAGGCATAAATCTTTGGTACACTGTTTAGCTTGAAAGAACAGTCTGCGGGGACAGAGTTATTATTTTTGCTGGAAAGTTGTCAATATTTTACCCAGGTTGAGCTGTTGAAGATACATTCTAGTGGAGAAAGATTTCCCAGAGAAAATGAATTTATTACAAGGGTGGAAAAGCGTCCATGCACTCGGTAAAAGAAAGACTCATAGTCTGGGTTAGGACGAATTTATTTTGTTTTCTTCAGATGCTTTTTTTCCAAAAAGACCAAATAAAACATCCTTAATAGTGATGGGCGGACTCCCAGATACTCAAGATCGGTGGTTTTAAAAAAAAAAAAACGGTTCAGGCCCTGAATTAATCCCAGATGTCTGACCGAATGCCAGTCCCCATATAAGTCTATGGGTGGGGAGCAGAATCCGGCACTTTAAAAGGGATAGGGGGATTGGATCAAGTGCCCTATACTTACCGAGTCTCACGTGCGACTGTAATGCTACTTCTGGGGACATCCATTATCCCTCATATAAATGCACTGCTTCCCCCACCCACCAGCCTTCACTACATCTCTGAGTGGATGCAGTCAGACGCACCCCCACATTGTGTAACAGCGTGTCTGACTGCAATCAATCAGGGACGCTGTGTGTGCTTTTCTATTGGTGTAAAAATAAATTAAAAAATGGCATAAGATACCCAGCACAGATAACGCATATGGCTGCAGGCTGCAACCCACAGCCGTGCATTTATATTGGTTGAGTTACAAAATAAAAGGGACTGCATGTGGCTTTTTTAAATTATTCAAATAAATAATTTTAAAAAATGGCATATGGTCTTTTTCAATTTTGGTACCCAGAAATGATGAAGCCAAAAGCTTGAGGCTGGTATTCTCAGGTTGGGGAGACCCATGCTTACTGGGCTACCCCAGCCTAAAATTAGCAGCCTGCAGTGGCCCAGGATTGTCACATCCATTAGATGTGACAATCCAAGAACATTACTCGGCTTATCACGATTGCCTTGGTGCGGTGGCAATTGGGGTAATAAGGGGTTAATAACAGCTCACAGCTGCCACTAAGCCATAGATTGATAATGGGAATGATCTATGAGACCTCCCATTACGAATCTAAGAGAAAAAAACAAACAGAAGCACCGAACAAAATCCTTTATTTGACATAAAATACAAAAACACACCCTCTTTCACCACTTTATTAACCCTTAAAATACCTAGGTCCGACATAATCCACACGAGGTATCATGACAATTACAGCTCTGCTACATCTGAAGTGACAGCGCGTGGGCACAGAACGTGAGTTTGAGGCAGAGACTGAGCAGCAGCAATGAGGGGTAACGTCTCTCAGGTTATTTACAGTCACAGGTGGAGATCATGGGAAAAGTGCACACAAAAAATGCATTAAAAAAATGCAAAAATGCTCATGTTTGAGCTGTATTTTTCCTGCTTAAGAGATTCAGAAATTTCTGCAATCAAATACTCACCGTGCGCACCTAGTGTTATTATTAAATGAAGAGGTGTATTTTGTGTAAAGAATCTTTACCTTGTTATAACACTTGAAAAATATTTTTCACGCAGATGGTAAAAGTAAGAACCTGACAGGAAGGTGTCCTGGAAACATGAACCGTTTGTCATTTTTCAGCCGATCACCATAGTAATTGGCTCACCTTAGTGATGGTTTCAGCTCAAAAGCCAGATGCCACTTCCAGTAATTATGTCTGATTCATCAGGTTAACATCTGAGGCATCTTAACAAGGTCGCCCATACTTAAGTCTATTCTTCAAACCCACTGACCTTCCAGATAAGAATTTTTCTAATTAATATAGTCTAACAAACATCAACAACCTTGAAAACATATGTTGTGAGAAGAAGATACTTAAGCAAAAACTTTAGAGAGAGGGGAGCCAGCACGATCTGAAATTGGCATGCATCATATAAAAAGTGAAAATTCACAGATTTATTCCAACTGTACTACAATAAAAAAATGAGATTTTTAGCAAATAATTGATCAATTTTTTGAGCCACCCCTGCCAACGTCACGGCAAATCTCAATAGGGGGGTCCTACTCTACATTCTGTATTTCATGTGCCATGCGGCCTCCTAGATAAAGTTAAAAGCAGAACCATAATAGAGCACACATACCTGTAACCTGTATATAACCGCTTCTATGTTGCAAAAAAGGCACTTGTGGATAGAGACCAGCCCAGGTCCCAGCATGTGGAGCAAGCTCTGCACCATACCAGGACTATATCAGAACTGATCCTCCCAGTGCCAAACAGCAACCATTGATAAAGGCGGACCAGATCCAAGATGGTGCTTAATTAGCATTGCCTGTGGAAAGGGGTGAGGTAACTGAATCTGAACAGCTACCAACAGGAGGAATACATAGCAAACCAAAATCAGGCGTGCATGGCATGGTGGTGACCGGCCACCAGAATTTGTAGCATAACTACGACCAAACAGAGAGAGAGGGGAGCCAGCACGATCTGAAATTGGCATGCATCATATAAAAAGTGAAAATTCACAGATTTATTCCAACTGTACTACAATAAAAAAATGAGATTTTTAGCAAATAATTGATCAATTTTTTGAGCCACCCCTGCCCCTTTTTTTTCTCTGTTTTGACCGTAGTTATGCTACAAATCTGGTGTCTGACCAACACCATACCATGCACGCCTGATTTTGGTTTGCAATATATTCCTCCTGTTGGTAGCTGTTCAGACTCAGTTACCTCACCCCTTTCCACAGGCAATGCTAATTAAGCACCATTCTTGGATCTGGTCCGCCTTTATCAATGGTTGCTGTTTGACACTGGGAGGATCAGTTCTGATATAGTCTTGGTATGTGTAGGGCTTGCTCCACATGCTGGGACCTGGGCTGGTCTCTATCCACAAGTGCCTTTTTTGCAACATGGAAGCGGCTATATACAGGTTGCAGGTATGTGTGCTCCATTATGGTTCTGCTTTTAACTTTATCTAGGAGGCTGCATGGCACATGAAATACAGAATGTAGAGTAGGACCCCCCTATTGAGATTTGCCGTGACGTTGGCAGGGGTGGCTCAAAAAATTGATCAATTATTTGCTAAAAATCTCATTTTTTTATTATAGTACAGTTGGAATAAATGTGTGAATTTTCACTTTTTATATGATGCATGCCAATTTCAGATCGTGCTGGTTCCCCTTTTTTCTCTTTTTAAGCAAAAACTTTAGTCTGAGGAACAAAATAATGAAGAGACTATTGTTCTTGAAAAGAATGGAACAATCAAGAAAGAAAATGATACTGAATGTAAAGTCAACGGCAATAGAAATATCGATGCAATTCACCAATTTCATCGCGCAACAATGATTCTTTTACACAGAGCTGATTCGAGATACAAACTGGAAAGTTAACTGACACTTTTCAGTTATACCTGCAAAACCTATTCACTTATAATATTAATGCATTATATATAGGAAATATTCTAACGGACATGTCTGGATGTGCTCAGACAGGTCTATCGGCTGATGTCAGCAGTTAGTATATAAGGTGAGCTGCTCACTCTTCCCAGTCCCACTTGCTCGCTGCTTGTGGGGTATCTCTAGACTCTGATCTCTCTTTCAAGCCAAACATCCAAGCCCTCTTCACCTCCTTTCGCCTCCAAATCAAAAATATTTGCCGTATTTGTACAGTCCTTTCCCAAGAAGCTGCAAAAACTCTAGTGCATGCCCTCATCATCTCCCAGCTCGACTACTGCAACTTCCTGCTCTGTGGCCTCCCTTGTAACAGTCTTGAACCCCTACAATCTATTCTAAATTATGCTGCCCGACTAATCCACCTGTCCCCCCGCTGCTCCCCGACCTCTCCTCTCTGTTGTTAATCCCTTCTCTGGCTTCCCATTGCCAAATGACTCAATTCACAGTTCAAAATCCTAACCATGACGTACAAAGCCATCCACAACCTGTTTCCTCTGTACATCTGGGATCTAGTCTACCGGTACTTACCTGCGCGTAACCTTCGATCCTCACAAGATCTCTTTTTCTACTCCCCTCACATCTCCTCTTCCCACAATCACATCTAAGATTTCTTTCGTGCATCCCTCATGCTCTGAAATGCTCTACCACAGCATATCAGACTCTCGCGTACCTTGACAAGTTTCAAAAGGAACTTGAAAACCCACCTCTTTTGACAAGACTACAACCCGCCACAGCCCTCGGTCCGCTATAGCGTCGCACTACCATCTCCACCCTCACCTACTGTATCCTCCCCCATCCACTGTAGACTGTGAGCCGTTGGGGGCAGGGTCCTCTCTCCTCCTGAACCAGTCTGTGCCTTGTTTTGTTTATGATTATTGTACTTGTCCCTATTATGTATACCCCTTCTCACATGTAAAGCTCCATGGAATAAACAATAATAATAATAATAATAATGATGGATAAAGAGATCTGGTAAAGTACTATCAGTTTTGAAACTTAAAGGGGTTTCCCATTACTAGGCCAGCCCCTTCTGATTCCACACATTTTCCCCAGGTAAAATAATAAAGCCTATACTGACTTCCTGTACTGGCACTGCTCCAGCGGTGCCACAGTTTGCATTTCCGGGGCTGACGTGATGTTGTGACGTCACGTCAGCCTTGTGTCAATCAGCTCTGTCTTCAGTCTCCCCACCTTCAGACCAAACGAGCAATCAACAGGAAGTGAGCGGTAGCCGCAGCGCTCACTTCCTATTGATTAACTTGTTTGGTCCGAAGGCGGGAAACCAGAAGCCAACACTGATTGGACTCAGGGCTCACAAGACATTACAAAATCACTTGAGCCCCAGGAACGCAAGCTGTGGCACTACTGTAACGCCAACAGTATGGGAAGTGAGTGTGGGCTTTTTTATTTTACCAGGGGGAAACATCTGGAATTAGAAGGTGTTGTCCTAGAAGTGGACAACTCCTTTAAAATTGACAGATTAAATTGCAGACACAATTGCAGGTTGTCATGCTAGGAAGGGGGAAGTAACAAGAGAACGGCAAAAGGGAAGAGGAAGGGGGAGATGGTGACCCTTGACCAAGCCAACCGCTGGGCCCTGGGTTCCCTCACCGCCCTAGATAGGTTCCGCACCTATGCACTTAGCCAGATACCTGACGCTGGCCTGACCCTGATCTGGGCCATAGGTAGAGAACAGATGGGATGAGCTTTTCGTCAACCCCACTAGGCACTTTGTGCAGGCGCAAGATTTTGTCCAGCAATACGGATGAAGCAGCTGATGTCATCCACATTGCCGTGCAAAATCTCGCACCTGCGCAGAGAACTCGCCGATTCGCGCTGGCGCACCTATGATGTTTTCAGCTCTGCCCTCAACAGGGCAGAGTGAAGTGCACCTGCGGAAGCCAGGAATATGGAGATTTTGCCTACCTACAAGGATGGCGTTCGAGGTGTATTCCACGTTAATATGCACAGGAGAAGGGCAAAAGGAGGGACAGGAGGTGCAGATTAGGATGCTCATCAGACCGGACCAGACAATTTACATGCAGGGCATGAGATTTTATATAGGTACTTTTGGGGTCTACGGGCGGGGTCAGGAGGCAATATGCACCTTTATAAAATGCAGCACAGGTGCTTAAGGTGCTATTTTTTTAATTTAGAAGGCCAAAACCTGGTGATAGGTTCCCTTTAAGTTTAACAAATTCTGTCATTAGTAAAATCGTGTTGGCTATCACTTATTATGTTGTTTTCTACCACAACACAAAGGCAAAACAAGGAAGGGGATACAAACAAGGGAAAACAGAAATTCCAATTCTTCTACTGAGAGGGACTCCACCGAAACATGCTGGAATGATCCTCATAGTTTTCTCCAGAGACAACTCCTTCACAGGTCAGCATAGCATGAGCTATAGCTGGCACAAGAGAGAATGAGGAGTGGGTTTATATAGCAGAAGGACACGTCTGCAGCTAAGATTAACAGCTACAAGTCAAGGTCCTGACTTCACTGCTCTCCAGTACAGTAGGAGTTAATTCCTGCTGGCTTGTGATCAACTGCTGGGAGCTCAGGCTGCTGATCACAATATCCAGCCTTTTTAAGGGTATGGATACTGGAGCTGAGTGCCAGATATAGCTTTTGCTTCCTTGGTTCCTGTGGTTATCCTGTTAGATGGTGATCTACAAGTTCCAGTTTTGCGTGGTGTGGATCCTCCATTTGTGTGTTAATTCCCTACCCCTTTTGCTTTACTCCCTAGCTCCCATACGGTCGCGCTTTGTGTTTAAGTGCAGTGTGTGTGAGTTTTCGTTTTACCCTTGTCTGTGCCTATTTGTGTGATTATGGTTACTGTGTTTTCAGCCTGCTCCCACGATGGGGGGAGTAGTATCAGGGCTTAAGGCTGCTTTACACCTGAAGATCTATCGTGCGATAGATCGTCGGGGTCACGGTTTTTGTGACGCACATCCGGCATCGCTTGCGATGCCGGCCTGTGTGGCACCTCCTAGTGACACAGTATCACTCACAAATCGTGAGTCGTGTACTGCTCGTTAGGTTTCATAATATCGTTTAATTTAACTGTTCATCGTTCCCGGGGTAGCACACGCCGCTTCGTGTGACACCCCGGGAACGATGAACATCGCTCACCTGCGACCCGTGGCTCTCGCCGGCTATGTGGAAGAAAGGAGGTGGGCGGGATGTTTACGTCCCGCTCATCTCCGCCCCTCCGCTTCTATTGGCCGGCGGTCGTGTGACGTCGCTGTGACGCTGAACGTCCCTCCCACTCCAGGAAGTGGACGTTCGCCGCCCACAGCGAGGTCAGACAGGAGGTAAGTAAGTGTGACGGGGGGTTACCGACTTTGTGCGCCACGGGCAGCGATTTGCCCGTGACGCAAAAAGGATGGGGACGGGTACGATCGATTGTGAAATTGCACAATTAGTCGTACCGTGTAAAGCAGCCTTTAGACAGGACACAGGGTCATGCTGGGGGCTCGAACCTGGCTACCATCGAGCCTACCTTCAGATAAGGGACAGCGCAGGTACCCCAGCCTTAGGGTCAGCCTAGGAACCCCTATTCCATCTGTACATACCCTGTGACAATGACACACTCGTGACATTATATCCAGCTCTTCATAAAACATTTTCAGGTTACGTTTGACAAAATAACATGTTGGCTCTCACTTATAATGTTATTTTCTACCACACACTCCTGTATATACCGTAGTCCCTTACAAGCCTAGATATATGGTTGTGGCCCAAAAAATCAATATGTCAAGTCTGAACATAGACGTACAATCACCTGAAATTCATTTAGAAGTGATCTTGTCTTTAACATTCAAGCACATTTCATGTTCTTACCTACCTTAATCGCAGATTATTTCTCTAGGAGACGTGCCTCGGGCTGAGCACACAAATATAAGATTACAAAAACCATCTGAATCTCAGATTAAATTCCAAGCAACGTTTGCCTTCATTTGCATGATGTTCCTTCATCCTAAGCCTCTGCGTGTCTTATTTTTGCTGAGAATCTCCTTAAATTTCTAAGACGATTGTATGACTGCAATCAGAATTATATTACTATCCAGACTTTTTCGAGACTTTTTGATGCAAAGCCTTTGATGTACATTGTTTTCACCGGCTCCCGCGCATTATTCTCCACTATTTGCTTTCGCACTTTCATTAATATTTCCTTATTTCTTTATATTTAAATTCTAATTAAAATAAATTAAATAAACGCGCTCATTAGCATAACGAACGAATCGCGCGGCGTCATTAACTTTTTCGTGTCCCATTTAGCCCAACATAAAACAGCCGCAACGTTCATAAACATTTGCCGAATGGCACCGAATTAATTTTTTCAACAAATGTAAACAATTTTCAATAATTAGCTGAAAATTAATCTACCTGAATGAATTCTCCTGGTCTGACATATGTTGTGACTGCCGAAATTGCCATTGAGATGGAAGCCGCAGCATTCGCGAAGTGTCAGTCAATGTTTTCATGCTATATAAATAATTCAGAACTTTGGAATTAGCATGCATAATGAAAGCATTTAAGCAATTTGAGGTAGGAAAAACTATTTACAAGAGTGCAACAACCCAGGGAATAAAAGATTCACTTTGTGGCTCTCGGTTGACACTTTTGTCAGTTTGGGGTTTTTTTCGTATTCAATACATCTCCGGTTTAAAATGTCAGCGCAAATAGAAAACATCTCCCCGGGGTGTAAAAATACACTCAGTACTATATTCTTAACCCATCACTTGCCAAATTAGAAATTTTCATTTTTTTTTTTAATTAAAGAAGTTGTCCAGTTACCAAAACTGATTTTTTTTTTTCTGATAAATCTTGCTAATATGTGCCCCTCAACACATCTATTATGTTTTTTCAGCAAAATTACCTTTCATTGTGCACTAGCAGCACACGGTCATTGCTGGCTCCAGCTCTGATGGGGTTAATCTCTCCTCTGACTTCCTGTGTTCAGTTCCTACAAGTCCCAGAATTCTTTGTGGCTTTAGGGCGGTGTCTGGCTTATCTAACACACCCATTGTGTCTAATACACCCACTCTGCTCCCACCCAAACCCTCCTCCCTGCCTCTTCCCAGTGGATGTGCACTCAGAGAAATCACAGATACAGCAGCTCTGCACAGCCAGGGGAAGAAAGTGTGTGCGCGTGTATATACAGTGTGTGTGTGCGTATATACAGTGTATGTGTGTATATACAGTGTGTGTGCGTATATACAGTGTGTGTGTGTATATACAGTGTGTGTGTATGTGTGTGTGTATGTCATACTCACCTGTCTGCAGGGTCCGGGTGCCTTGCTTGCTTCCAGCCCCTGTCTCGGTCCCGCCGCTCTGGCTGTGTGCAGTCTCCCCGGTGCATGCACGAAGCTTGCAGGACCTGGCCGTGGATCACCTGATGCAGTCACCTGACGCATCAGCTGATCGTAGTCTCGCCGGCTTTTTCTTGCCCGGCCGGCTATCAGCTGATCCTGCCGTCAGGAGACTTCATCAGCTGATTACCGGCAGCTCCTGCAGTGATGGGCCAGGATCAGACTCCGCTCCAGGAGCTGCCGGTCATCAGCACAGACGTGAGTATTTATTTATTTATTTTTTTTTTTTGCACTGATGCATCTGCTGATTGTATAATCGGCTTTTATACAATCAGCTGATGTATGATGTGATTCACATCCTTTATCCTGACACATCATCTGATCGCTTTGCCTTCCTTCCAGCAAACCGATCAGATGATATTGGATCCGGATTGGACGGCGCGGGACCCTGACCCAGGATTACTGCGGAGGGGGGCTTATTTCAATAAAGATGGAGTCACTAATTGTGTTGTGTTTTATTTCTAATAAAAATATTTTTCTGTGTGTTGTGTTTTTTTTTTTTTCTTATCATTACTAGAAATTCATGGTGGCCATGCCTAATATTGGCGTGACACCATGAATTTCGGGCTTAGGGCTAGCTGATAATATACAGCTAGTCCTAACTCCATTATTACCCGGCTAGCCACCCGGCATCAGGGCAGCTGGAAGAGTTGGATACAGCGCCAGAAGATGGCGCTTCTATGAAAGCGCCATTTTCTGGGGTGGCTGCGGACTGCAATTCGCAGTGGGGGTGCCCAGAAAGCATGGGCACCCTTCACTGTGGATTCCAATCCCCAGCTGCCTAGTTGTACCCGGCTGGACACCAAAATTAGGCGAAGCTCACGTCATTTTTTATTAAAATTATTTCATGAAATTCATGAAATAATTAAAAAAAAAAAGGGCTTCTCTATATTTTTGGTTCCCAGCCGAGTACAACTAGGCAGCTGGGGGTTGGGGGCAGCCCGTACCTGCCTGCTGTACCCGGCTAGCATACAAAAATATGGCGAAGCCCACGTCATTTTTTTTTTCTTTTTGGGTAAAAAACTGCATACAGTCCTGGATGGAGGATGCTGAGCCTTGTAGTTCTGCAGCTGCTGTCTGCTCTCCTGCATACACTAGTGAATGGAGGATGCTGAGCCTTGTAGTTCTGCAGCTGCTGTCTGCTCTCCTGCATACAATGAACATTTTGAATAAGGAAATGACATCAGACCTCTTTTATTTTTTTCATCAACAATCTTTAATGGCATTGTGCACTGATTAAAAACGCAGTGAGCAAAAACGCAGCAAAAAAGGCACCAAATCGCGGCAAAAACGTGACATGCAGCATCCGGTCACCTGCACTACAAGTGCCAGAGTGGAGAAAGATAGTGACATGCAGCACACTGTGTCAGAGCAGAGCATGTCACTGTCTCCACTCCGCTGACCTCACAGCCCGTACACGCTGCGATGGATGCAGGGGGACACAGAACAAGTAATCGGCCGACACTGGAGTCATCTGATTACTTGGGATGAATTGAGCAGTAAAATGCTCTGGTGCTCGATGGGCGAAGCCCATGCCGTTTTTTTTTTAAAAAAAATTATTTAAAAATAAAAAAAAAAAAAAAAATCACATTGTTTGTGGGCTCCCGCTGCATTTTCTGTTGCTAAGGGTAACCAAAGCAGCTACTGGCTGCTAGCCCCCGCTGCTTGGTGTTACTTTCACTGGCAATAGAAATGCAGGGAAGCATTTTTTTTTTTTTTTATAAAGGTTTTTCCCTGAAAACGTTTTTAAGAAAATGACGTGGGCTTCGCCATATTTTTGTATGCTAGCCAGGTACAACAGGCAGCTACGGGCTGCCCCCAACCCCCAGCTGCCTAGTTGTACCCGGCTGGGAACCAAAAATATAGAGAAGCCCTTTTTTTTTTTAATTATTTCATGAATTTCTTCCAGTGGCCCTGGTGGCAGGTGGCACGCTGGGTAATAAGGGGTTAATACCAGCTATGTTTTACCCGCTGGTATAAAGCCCGAGATTCTAAATGTCAGGCCAAGGTTGACCTGGCCATTAAGAATCTCCAATAAAGGGTTAAAAAAAAAAGACCACACAGAGAAAAATACTTTATTAGAAATAAATACACAGACACAGTAGGGACTCCATGTTTATTACTCCCTCTCACCCCTCCACGATGGAGAGATTTCTGTACTGACCATGCCAGGAGAGAGCGAGGGAAAAGAGAGCGAGGGAAAAGAGAGCGAGCGAGGGGGGGGGGGAAAAGAAAGCGAGCGGGGGGGGGGGGAAGAGAGCGAGCGGGGGGGGGGGGGAAAGAGAGCGAGGGGGGAAAAGAGAGCGCGGGGGGGAAAAGAGAGCGCGGGGGGGAAAAGAGAGCGCGGGGGGAGGAAAAAAAGAGAGCGCGGGGGGAGGAAAAAAAGAGAGCGCGGGGGGAGGAAAAAAAGAGAGCGCGGGGGGAGGAAAAAAAGAGAGCGCGGGGGGAGGAAAAAAAGAGAGCGCGGGGGGGAGGAAAAAAAGAGCGCGGGGGGGAGGAAAAGAGCGCAGGGGGGAGGAAAAGAGCGCAGGGGGGAGGAAAAGAGCGCAGGGGGGGGAAAAGAGAGCGAGGGGGGAGGAAAAGAGAGCGAGGGGGGAGGAAAAGAGAGCGAGGGGGGAGGAAAAGAGAGCGAGGGGGGAGGAAAAGAGAGCGAGCGGGGGGGAGAAGAGAGCGAGGGGGGAGGAAAAGAGAGCGAGGGGGGAGGAAAAGAGAGCGAGGGGGGAGGAAAAGAGAGCGAGGGGGGAGGAAAAGAGAGCGCAGGGGGGAGGAAAAGAGAGCGCAGGGGGGAGGAAAAGAGAGCGCAGGGGGGAGGAAAAGAGAGCGCAGGGGGGAGGAAAAGAGAGCGCAGGGGGGAGGAAAAGAGAGCGCAGGGGGGAGGAAAAGAGAGCGCAGGGGGGAGGAAAAGAGAGCGCAGGGGGGAGGAAAAGAGAGCGCAGGGGGGAGGAAAAGAGAGCGCAGGGGGGAGGAAAAGAGAGCGCAGGGGGGAGGAAAAGAGAGTGAGGGGGGAGGAAAAGAGAGCGAGGGGTGAGGAAAAAAGAGCGAGGGGGGAGGAAAAGAGAGCGAGGGGGGAAGAGAGCGAGGGAAAAGAGAGGGGAGGGGAGAGAGGGATAAGAGGGGAGAGAGGGATAAGAGGGGGGCAGAGAAGAGGGGGAAGAGGGGAGGGGGAGAAGAGTGGGGGGAGAGAAGAGAGTGGGGAAAGAACAGGGGGGGGGGGGCAGAGGTGCTCTGTCACCAACTGTCTCCACTCTGTGACTTGTGGTGCAGGTGACAGAGTGCAGACAGTTGGTCCCATGCAGCAGGACAGATGGCAGAGCACAGCGGTGACATGCCTGCCAGTGTCTTGCTGCTGGGAGGAGCAGATGATCACACTGCCCGACACCGGCCGCTCTCCTGACATCGCAGCAGAGCGGGCGGGTGGACAGTGTGAGCACATACTTACGTGCAGGGGGGGATTCAGCTAAAGACCCCCCCTGTACTGCACCCTGGCGCCCCGTGTCTCAGCCTCTCTGCAGGACGCCGGCTCCACAGTGACGTCCTCCGGCTCCTCCCCTCGATGCTGGGCTGTGACGTGCGGTAGTCACCGCCCACAGCCCTGTCACTCAATCTGAGTGGCGCCGGCATCCTGTGACGTACCCGTCTTGTTTGAGAGCCCGGAAATGCCGGGACGTCAGAGGATGCCGGCGGCCACAGCTCCAGGGGGTCATGTGACTGGCACTGAGCGTGCAGGATAGCGCCGCTCAGTGCCAGAACTGGAAACAGAAGGCAATGGAGAAGACGCCTAGAAAGGTAAGTAGAGCTCATACAGAAAATAAAAAAAATGGGTGAACCACCCCTTTAAATGACAGATTTTTAATGAAAAAAAAAAATTAAAATTAAAAATGAAAATTAAATTTCAGCAAAATTAATGAATGTAATGTATAAATTAAATGAATTAATTAATGATTAATTAATTTAATTTAATGAATTTTAAGCAAAAGATTAGGTGTCCCAAAAAAGGACATTGGTATAAAATAGGTTAAAGGATGTGCCAAGTTCTGTTTTTACAATGTTTTATTTTCCCTCTTCTTCCAAGAGCCATAACTTTTTTGTGTTGTGATCATAGCCATTTTAGATCTTGTTTTTTTTCTGGGACAAGTAGAAGTTTTGAAAAACACCGTTTATTTTAACAATGTTCTGATGATTGGAAAAACTTTTTATGTGAGGTCAAAAGGTAAAAAAAAAAAAAAAATTCTGCTTATTTTTCTTTGCTTATAAGTCATTCATTGTGTAGTAAAAGTCACCCGGCAAAATGATTATACATGAAAGTATGATTATGATGATAGCAAATTTTATATTATTATTATTATTTTAATTTTTTTTTTTTTTATTTTCAGTCAGCTGGGTTCTCTCTCTCCTGAAGAGTGTAAGCTTTTATGGTCAGCTAGGTTCTCTCTCTCCTGTAGAGTGCAAGTTCTTATGGACACTGGGGTCCTCTTTCTCTCTCTCTTTACTCCTTTATGTGTATTTCGCTAGCAATTTCAAGCTTTTTAGTATTGAGAGTTACACAAATTTATTCACCATGAATTTAATTTTTAGGAACAATTTAGTAAAGTCAGCAAACTCGAATTTCAGCAGATCCACTCATCCTCATCTCTAGTCATCAGGTTTTTGGCACCTAATCTGAGAGCAGCATAATGTAAAAACAGAGCCCATAATTCCAGCGATTTGTCCATTACTGGTGTAACATGGGCCAAAGTGGTAGTCGTGGGTGAGGGGCTCATCTTCCATACCTGGGTATACTACAGAAAATAGGAATTTTTGTGTGTTGGTGTGCAACGGTATCTTGGTGTCAGAAACCTCCACTGTCCATTTAGGTGCACTGTGTGGGGTACTGCCCCATCTGAACTTTGCAATAAGGAAGCCAAACCAACTTTGGCAATCAACGATGTCTTTACTGAGGGTTATACTGGTGAAGGGGGAAATCTGGTTCAATACAATGGCTCCTTTCCAAGATATACTGAGAGCATTTTGTCCGCAGCTGCAGAGGCCATAAACAAGTAAGGTGGAAGTTGTAGTTCCTGCATCTTCCAGATACAGGAGGTCACCCAGATCTACATGTCACGCAATGAACCCAATGCCGGGACTTTCTACCGTGATCCTTTCCAAGGGCCATTCCTAAAGCAGGATCCCTCTTACTATGTCCACAGTTGAGCAGATCCTTTTTCCCCTAAGGTCCCTCACGACTGGCCGACTCTGGACTCACTTTATAATGTCCTCTTCTCACAGTTATCACCCACTTGCTGGAGTTTTCTGCCACCTCTGTACTGTTAGATTTTCAGATCCTTCTTTATATTTTCTTCTCCAATGCTCGCCCTGTCTTACTCACACCAGGCATCATTTTTCTCTCAACACTCAACTTCATCCAGGAGCTATTTTCCCACTGGTCCCGATCAATCCTCCCACTAAGGACACGGCCCTAAGGACTACAGACCGATGGGCTGTAGTCACGCAAATCAATCTGACCAACTCTAGTAACAATTTATAGAAAAATGGACTTCTGACTTGGCCGATGGGCTGTAGTCCCACAAAACAATCTCCCCAACTCTAGTAAGGGCTTATTGAAAAATGGACTACTGACCTGGCCGATGGGCTGTAGTCCCACAAAACAATCTGCCCAACTCTAGTAACGACTTATTGAAAAATTGACTACTGATGTGGCCGATGGGCCATAGTCCCACAAATCAATCTGCCCAACTCTAGTAAGAACAAATTGAAAAATGGACTACTGACCTGACCGATTGGCTGTAGTCCCACAAAACATTCTGGCCAACTCTAGTTATAACATTGAAAAATGGACTACTGATGTGGCCGATGGGCCATAGTCCCGCAAATTAATCTGCCCAACACTAGTAAGAACTTATTGAAAAAGGGACTACTGATGTTGCCGATGGGCTGTAGTCCCAAAAAACAATCTGCCGAACTCTAGTATAGACTTATTGAAAAATTGACTACTGATGTGGCCGATGGGCTATAGTCCCACAAATCAATCTGCCCAACTGTAGTAAGGACAAATTGAAAAATGGACTACTGACCTGGCCGATGGGCTGTAGTCCCACAAAACAATCTGCCCAACTCTAGTAAAGACTTATTGAAAAATTGACTACTGATGTGGCCGATGGGCCATAGTCCCGCAAATCAATCTACCCAACTCTAGTAAGGACTTATTGAAAAATGGACTACTGACATGGCTGATATGCCATAGTCCCACAAATCAATCTACCCAACTCTAGTAAGGACTTATTGAAAAATGGACTACTGACCTGGCCGATGGGCCATAGTCCCTCACATCAATGTGACCAACTCTAGTAACGACTGATTGAAAAATGGATTGGTAACGCCCAATGGTCAACTATTTTATCGATTTCCAGAAGAAATAATAAAGGAATTGCACAATAGAAAGTTTGAAGAAAAGATGTTCCTTGGGAATACAATTATTTAGTAAAACAGACATGTCAGGAGAGCTGACAGATCCTCTTTAGCGCTGGTGCTTAGTCCCTTTAAGGATAGTGCACACGTTAATTGTTTTAACAATATCCTATTAATTTCCAGACTCATGAATTCCTCAGCCGTATTTAGTACACTTAATCCCAGATAAGAAAGCATTAGTCCGTAGGCCTAACCAAGCATTACGGCCAAGAAAATACACAGACATATATCTGTGGAACGCTCTTAATTCCCCTACATTGTCCGTAAAAATGTTTCAATTAACCATTTCTATCACGAAGGGTCAATGCGATGTTGGCGATTTGTGTCTCTATGTAAAACATTTCATCTGGGTTAATTTAAGGCCCTTCTGATTTGCTTGGTTCATTCCTTCTGACCGATCCCAGCCTTGACTGCAGGAGAAAATCTATACCTAACGTTAAACAACTGGTAGACGATTCATAAGACGTCAATAGGAGAAACGGATCTTCTTCTCGTGTCACCGGGGACCAGGGAACGTGGATAATTAGCTTTACCTTCCTTACACCACGTAGCAAGATGTGAAGCTTTAATAAAGATGTTTTAACATGGTTCAATTTATTTCCAATTAAGACATTATTATCACAAGAGAATCTATTTCCCATTAACACAGGTGTGATTAAATATTTCCCATTAATAGATCTTTATATTCTGGAAGTAGAAAGTTCTGCAGAAAATGCTCGATTTCATGGTTAACATTCACGATTCCTTATATTCTAGTTAAACAAAACAAGTACAAGACCTGGATCCTTCGGTCAAAGAATCTCACTAAGGGCTCGTTCAGACGTCCATTTTTCATGATCAGGTGCTAGCCGTGTTTTTCACAGATACAGTCATGGCCAAAAGTTTTGAGAATGACACCAAAATGATATTTTGACATGATCTGTTGCCCTCTGGTTTTTAATTGTGTTTGTCTGATGTTTACATCACATACAGAAATATAATTGCAATCATATTATGAGACCAAAAGGTTCTATTGACAGTTAGAATGAGTTAATGCAGCAAGTGAATATTTGCAGTGTTGCCCCTTCTTCTTCAGGACCTCTGCAATTCTCCCGGGCATGCTGTCAATCAACTTCTGGAGCAAATCCTGACTGATAGCTGTCCATTCTTGCATAAGCAATGCTTGCATTTTGCCAGAATTTGTTGGTTTTTGTTTGTCCATCCGTCTCTTGATGATTGCCCACAAGTTCTCAATGGGATTAAGATCTGGGGAGTTTCCAGGCCATGGACCCAAAATCTGTCTGTTTTGTTCATGAGCCATTTAGTGATCACCTTTGCTTTATGGCAAGGTGCTCCATCCTGCTGGAAAAGGCATTGTTGGGCGCCAAACTGCTCTTGGACAGTTGGGAGAAGTTGCTCTTGGAGGACATTCTGGTACCATTCTTTATTCATGGCTGTGTTTTTAGGCAAGACTGTGAGTGGTGCGATTCCCTTGGCTGAGAAGCAACCCCACACATGAATGGTTTCAGGATGCTTAACAGTTGGCATGAGACAAGACTGGTGGTAGCGCTCACCTCTTCTCCTAAGAAGCTGTTTTCCAGATGTCCCAAACAATCGAAAAGGGCATTCATCTGAGAAAATGACTTTCCCCCAGTCCTCAGCAGTCCACTCCCTGTACCTTTTGCAGAATATCAGTCGGTCCCTGATGTTTTTTCTGGAGAGAAGTGGCTTCTTTGCTGCCGTCCTTGAAACCAGGCCTTGCTCAAGCAGTCTCCGCCTCACAGTGCGTGCAGAAGCACTCACACCAGCCTGCTGCCATTGCTGCGCTAGCTCGCCACTGCTGGTACTCCCATCCCGCAGCTGAAACAGTTTGAAGATACGGTCCTGGCTTTTGCTGGTCCTTCTTGGGCGCCCTGGAGCCTTTTTGGCAACAATGGAAGCTCTCTCCTTGAAGTTCTTGATGATGCGATAGATTGTTGACTGAGGTGCAATCTTTGTAGCTGCGACACTCTTCCCTGTTAGGCCATTTTTGTGCAGAGCAATGATGGCTGCACGTGTTTCTTTAGAGATAACCATGGTTAACTGAAGAGAAACAATGATACCAAGCACCAGCCTCCTTTTAAAGTGTCCAGTGGTGTCATTCTTACTTAATCATGATGATTGATCGCCAGCCCTGTCCTCATCAACACCCACACCTGTGTTAATGGAACAATCACTAAAACAATGTTAGCTGCTCCTTTTAAGGCAGGAATGCCATGCTGTTGAAATGTGTTTTGGGGGTTAAAGTTCATTTTCTTAGCCAATATTGACTTTGCAAGTAATTGCTGTTAAGCTGATCACTCTTTATGACATTCTGGAGTATATGCAAATTGCCATTAGAAAAACTTTAGCAGTAGACTTTGTAAAAATTAATATTTGTAGCATTCTCAAAACTTTTGGCTATGACTGTAGAAGCAATACTAAAAGTCAAAAGTGACCCTTGACTTAAGATTGATGCCAGATCAGAGCCTCAATTTGCAGCCATGGTGTTTCTGGATGGTTGTCCCTCGTCAGTGCAAAGTATGAGATCTGATCTGGCTGTATGAGAGGCTATAGTGGGGTCTAAAGGGGGCTTTACACGCAGCGATATCGCTAGCGATATCACTAGCGAGCGTACCCGCCCCTGTCGTTTGTGCGTCACGGGCAAATCGCTGCCCGTGGCGCACAATATCGTTAGTAGCCATTACACGGACTTACCTGCCTAGCAACGTCACTGTGGCCGGCGAACCGTCTCCTTTCTAAGGGGGCAGTTCGTGCGGCGTCACAGCGGCGTCACTAAGCGGCCGCCCAATAGAAGCGGAGGGGCAGAGATGAGCAGCTGTAACATCCCGCCCACCTCCTCCCTTCCTCATTGCCAGTGACCGCAGGTAAGCTGTAGTTCGTCATTCCTGGGGTGTCACACGTAGCGATGTGTGCTGCTGCAGGAACGACTAACAACTTGCGTTCTCAACAATCAACGATTTTTTGAAAATTAACGACGTGTCAACAATGGACGATTTCGTGAGTATTTTCCATCGTTAACGGTCGCTCGTTGGTGTCACCCGCAATGACGTCGCTAACGATAACAGATGTGCGTCACGGAATCCGTGACCCCGGCGATATATCATCAGATACGTCGTTGCGTGTAACGGTGCCTTTAAGGGAAAGCTATTCTCCTTGTAGAGACTGATACACCAATCCAGCATTCCAGTGGTGAGGAGACTTTAAGCAGCAAAACTCCTCTGGGAAATATGCAGATTGTCTCTTCAGTGAGGAAGTAGACGAACTCTAGATCCAGTTCTCGTTAAAGGGTCACTTTTGACTTTTAAGATTGCTACCTCCAATAAGTAGAGTTCGACTACTTCTTCACTGGAGACAATTTGCATATTTCCCAAAGGAGCTTTTGGGCTTAAAGTCTCCTCACCACTAGCATACTGGATAGGTGTGTCAGTCTCCGCAAGGATAATAGCTTTCCCCTTAGGGGTACTTTGCACACTACGACATCGCAAGCCGATGCTGCGATGCCGAGCGCGATAGTACCCACCCCTGTCGCAGATGCAATATCTTGTGAGGGCTGCCATAGCGAAATATATCGCTACGGCAGCTTCACACGCACTTACCTGCCCTGCGACGTCGCTCTGGTCGGCGAACCGCCTCTTTCCTAAGGGGGCGGGTCATGCGGCGTCACAGCGACGTCACATGGCAGGCGGCCAATAGAAGCGGAAGGGCGGAGATGAGCGGGACGTAAACATCCCGCCCACCTCCTTTCCGCATTGTAGGCAGGACGCAGGTAGAAGATGTTCCTCGCTCCTGCGGCTTCACACACGGCGATGTGCGCTGCCGTAGGAACGAGGAACAATATCGTAACATTGGTGCTTACGAAATTATGGAAATGACCGACGCTACACCGATCATACGATTTCGACGCTTTTGCGCTCATTAATCGTATCGAAAACGATTTACCCACTCCGATGTCGACAGCGACGCCGGATGTGCGTCACTTTAGATTTGACCCCACCGACATCGCACCTGCAATGACGTAGTGTGCAAAGTGCCCCACAAATAGAACTTACACCTAGTAATGTCTATGGGTCATCTTGGCAAAATCCTAGAGATATGTCCGAAAATTTATTCAAATTTTGGATCAAAATCAGCAATGTATGTCTATGGGTTCGTGAAAAAATTTGAACAGCATTTAGATACTATATTCCATGGACTACTAGATAGTAAAAGCTAAAGAAATATTGAAAACTGATAAAACCCAAACTGAACCCAGATGACACTCTGATGAGAGTTGATAAAACCTAACAAACCAGTCCCCTGACATGTTTCACCACTAGACTAGCTTCATCAGGAGTACAGGGGGATAGCTTGATACAAAATGTCATTTGATAGCAGTGCTGCACACTGTCCAGAAAGCACTGCTATATAATATTTAGATCCAAGTATCAGATCAACTGTGGTACCTCAGAGCCATGCAAGATACAAGTTGCACACTCATAAATACGGTAAAGGGAAGTAACAAGCAAACGGCGAAATAGAAGGAAAGGGAAACCCTGTGTCTAGGGAAGAGGAAGATATGACCCTTGACCAAACCTACTGCTGGCTCCTGGGGTCCCTCACCAACCTAGATAGGTTCCGCACATATGCGCCAAGCGGGATACCTGACCCTAGATATCCCTAGTGCTGGGTCCTAAATGGGGAACGGAGGAGATGAGCTTTTCATCAACCGCACTAAACCCTATGTTAGGGCCAGGTGGAAGGGCAGTCCCAGGAGGTGGATCCACTGGGCCGAACTCCTTGATGATGGTAAGGGGTCCGGTAGCTGGAGCACTACAGGTAGCAGGGCAGTCCGTGCACAAGAGTATAATGGAGAAGTCCCTGGGACCACGGAGTCACTGATGGTAGTCCGGGTGACGGAGCTCAGGTTCGGAAGCCGAGATGATGTCAGGCGGAGTCCAGAACCGTTGGAGCGAGATGACGGGTCACCACAGGGGTCAGAGATGGTACGGACTGTCAGGATGGCAGATAGGCAGCGTTCGGGGTGCAGGATTCGGCAGGAGCGGATGGCGAGGCAGGATCGGCTCTAGAAGAGAGATACGTAAGTATGGCAAAGAGACACAAGGAGACCTGACTCCTAGCTTGGGAAACACGAAGATCAGGCCCCGCCCACTTGGACATTCAACCCCTTTATACCCTGAACCTGTGTGCTTAATTTCCTGTCAATGGACGCTGGCCCTTTAAGAAAAGGTCAATGACCGCGCGCGCGCCCTAATGCGCATGCGCGCGGCCCGGGTGCCAGAAGCCAGAGCAGGAAGCTGGGAGGAGGAAGCAGCAGAGCCGGGCTGGGGCTGAGACGCCGACGGGCGCCGGGAGCGGGGACCAGGACGCCTAGGAAGCGCCGGCAATGGATGCTGGAGAGTGGGGAGCAGCGGAGACCGGACTGAAGAACCGGGGAGCGAGCCAGGGGAGCCGGGGAGCGTGACAGGTGAGCCGGGGAGCAGCGCAGGGGACCCGGGGAGCGTGACACCCTATAGAAGACACAAGGAGGAAAGCATGAACTACTTATCCACAGATGACACACACAGGAGTTCAGCAAAGATACAGCAAAGATACTACAGATAAGTGCAAGCCACCTGCTTGTAACCAGAGCTGAATGAACGGAATAATATCACCAGCACCAGACGAAGGAAGAAGAGAGTATTTAAACACCAAGAGAATATTGATGATCAGCAGCTGGGTGGAAGATGAGCTCCTGCTGGAAAGCTACCTATACCAATGAGTACTGACAGCAGGAACAATGGAAAGTCAGGGAGCATTCTGTGCAGCCAAACACTGTGACCTTCTATGGCCAGAAATCATATGACTGTCTGACACCAGTGACACATCCCTGACAGCTCTATTTGCAAATAATTAAATATAGCAGCATGATAGAGAATGGCATACTACTATGTACAGACAACAGCCGTTTCGCAACAAGCAAAAGCTTCTTCCTGGTCCCAACAACAAGGAAGAAGCAACACGAAATAGCCAAATAGGCATCATAGGGAGCCAAGTGGTAGCGTTAGTGCAACCGGGTCAACAGTTACCCACTGCAACAATAAAAGAGATGACGGTTCTTGATAGTCCAGAACCTAGCAGTGAGGTTTATGAGGCAAAAGTCCTTAAATTTTGTAAGATGGTCCTGGTCTAATTTTCAACCTTCTAGTCCATATGAGAGGGGATTCTTCCATCTTGAACATAAAAGGGGATAGAGAGAGCCCCACAAGCAACAACCAAAAGACTAGGGTCTCAAAGGT
Organism: Anomaloglossus baeobatrachus; assembly: GCF_048569485.1. Taxonomy (NCBI): domain Eukaryota; kingdom Metazoa; phylum Chordata; class Amphibia; order Anura; family Aromobatidae; genus Anomaloglossus; species Anomaloglossus baeobatrachus. The sequence continues at coordinate 20,876,614 of NC_134360.1, forward strand.
GGAACTTGTATCCATCACCAATTTATGCCATACCATGCGGAGAGTGATGAGCTAGTCATCATTTGTCTTTTGTTGGATCATACCCAGTGAACATTGGCACTAGCAAAATGTCTGTTAGGCCCATTCACACGTTAGTGATTCCGGTACGCATGACATCCGTTTTCATACGTACCGGAGACACGGACATAGGCAGACCCATTAAAATCAATGGGTCTGCGCTCACATCAGTATTTTAACAAGGAACGTGTGCCCGAATGGACCATACGTATGTCCGTGTGTTCCGCATGGACACAAGTTAGATATTCTCCGGCAGAACTGATGTCACACATACCGGACAGTGGTGTCATCCGTGTGACACATACCGGAGTAAACACAGGTTTTTTAAATAAAATGATTTTCTATATTCACCTGTCTCCAGCAATGCTGTTTTTGGCACTCCTGTGATTTTCTTCCAGGCCCACTTATTATGCTCATGAATATTCACTGCACCGCGTACCCGGAAGCAGTAGCACCGGAGACAGCAGCACCAGAAACAGCAGCAGCAGGGACAGGTGAGTAAACATTTTTTGCTCTCCGTGTGCTATCACAAAGAGCCACTGCTGTCTTTGACGCTGCTGTCACTTTCTTCCGGGCCTGTTCATTATGCTCATGAATATTCACTGTACCACCGAACAGGAAGCAGCAGCGCTGGAGACATCAGCACTACAAACAGCAGTGCCAAGGACAGGTGTTTGCTCTCCGTGTGTTATCACCAATAGCCACTGCTGTCTTTGGCACTGCTGTCACTTTCTTTCAGGCCTGCTCATTACAGTCATGAATATGCACTGCATCATAGACCTGGAAGCAGCAGTGCTGGAGACATCAGCGCCGGGGACAGGTGAGTAAAAATTTTCTGCTCTCCATGTGCTATCATGGATAGCCACTGCTGCCTTTGGCGCTGCTGTCACTTGCTTCCAGGCCTGCTCATTATGCTCATGAATATTCACTGCACCACGGAACCGGAAGCAGCAGCGCTGGAGACATCAGCACTACAAACAGCAGTGCCAAGGACAGGTGTTTGCTCTCCGTGTGTTATCACCAATAGCCACTGCTGTCTTTGGTGCTGCTGTCACTTGCTTTCAAGTCTGCTCATTATACTTATGAATATTCACTGCATCATGGAACCGGAAGCAGATGTGCTGGAGACATCAGAGCCGGGGACAGATGAGTAATAATTGTTGGATCATACCCAGTGAACATTGGCACTAGCAAAATGTCTGTTAGGCCCCTTCACACGTCAGTGATTACGGTACGTATGACGTCCGTTTTCATACATACCGGAGACACGGACATATGCAGACCCATTAAAATCAATGGGTCTGCGCACACATCAGTATCTTCACAAGGAACGTGTGTCCAAATGGAGCATACGCATGAATATTCACTGCACCACGGAACCGGAAGCAGCAACGACGGAGACATCAGCACCGGGGACAGCAGCACTGGGGACAGGTGAGTAAAACTTTTCTGCTTTGAGTGTGCTATCACGGATAGCCACTGCTGGCTTTGGCGCTGTTGTCACTTGCTTCCAGGCCTGCTCATTATGCTCATGAATATTCACTGCACCACGGAACCGGAAGCAGCAGCGATGGAGACATCAGCACCACAAACAGCAGTGCCGGGGAGAGGTGAGTAAAAATTGTTTGCTCTCCGTGTGTTATCACGGATAGCCACTGCTGTCTTTGGTGCTGCTGTCACTTGCTTTCAGGTCTGCTCATTATACTTATGAATATTCACTGCATCAGGGAACCGGAAGCAGCAGTGCTGGAGACATCAGCGCCAGGGACAGGTGAGTAAAAATTGTTTGCTCTCCGTGTGTTATCACGGATTGCCACTGCTGTGTTTGGTGCTGCTGTCACTTGCTTCCAGGTCTGCTCATTATACTTAGGAATATTCACTGCACCACGGAACCGGAAGCAGCAGCGCTGGAGACATCAGTGCCAGGGACAGGTGAGTAAAAATTTTCTGCTGTCCATGTGCTATCACGGATAGCCACTGCTGTCTTTGGTACTGCTGTCACTTTCTTTCAGGTCTGCTCATTACAGTCATGAATATGCACTGCATCATAGACCTGGAAGCAGCAGCGCTGGAGACATCAGCGCCGGGGACAGGTGAGTAAACATGTTCTGCTCTCCGTGTGCTATCATGGATTGCCACTGCCATCTTTGGCATTGCTGACACTTGCTTCCGGGCCTGCTCATTTTGCTCATGAATATTCACTGCATCATGGAAAAGGAAGCAGCAGCGCTGGAGACATCAGCGCCGTGGACAGGTGAGTAAAAATGTTCTGCTCTCCGTGTGCTATCATGGATTGCCACTGCCATCTTTGGCATTGCTGACACTTGCTTCCGGGCCTGCTCATTTTGCTCATGAATATTCACTGCATCATGGAAAAGGAAGCAGCAGCGCTGGAGACATCAGCGCAGGGAACAGGTGAGTAAAAATTATCTGCTCTCCGTGTGCTATCACGGATTGCCACTGTTGTCTTTGGTGTTGCTGACACTTGGCTGCTGCTCATTTTGCTCATGAATATTCACTGCACCATGGAACAGGAAGCAGCAGCGCTGGTGACATCAGCACCAGGGATAGGTGAGTAAAAATTTGCTGCTCTCCGTGTGCTATCACGGATAGCCCACGGTGGACACTAGTGTGCCAAAATCACAGCATGCGGATGGGCAATACACACTAATACAAACGTCAGTGTTTTGCATGGACGTGTGAAAGAGGCCTTAGGCTGAGATCACACGACCGTATTTGCTATATCTGATTATAGGTGATATATGAGTAGATACACCACCTAATTCTTAACCACGAATGTTACATCAGGCCTAAAATCTCCTCTGCGTTACTTCTTTACTGCACTTTGCTTTTCTTTCCTCCTTGTTGGAAAAAACAAGCTTAAACTTTAATTAAAATTGCTTGAAACGAGATGATCGCAGCAATGAGCCGCAATGTACACTTCAGACAGTATTTCTCAAGGTTACTTATTTTGTCATCGATCATCAGTGCAAACAATAGAAACATTTAGGTCATTTATTTGCAATCTTTGCCCTAAATAAGCTCCATCCAATCAATAGAAAATCACTCAGGTCTTGTTCCTGATCACATTGCTCACCCCTTAATCCCTTTTCCAATAGCTCCGTCCACTGAGGCTTCATTAACTGTTGTCTGGAATATTGGGATTGTTTTTTTACACCTATTATGACCTTGTAAGTTGATAAGGACGTTGCAAATAAAAAAAAAATCTGCAAAATCACAAATCCCTCAGCATCGGAGCACTTAGCACATCACTTCATGCTGTTTGATACAATATTTTGATTAATACTGTATATTTTTACCAAAGCTTTAAAATGTGCTTCAATGGAGCAACAATCTGGTTCCCAGTAGATCTCCAAGTCTGAGTATAGCAATGTTGGTACTGCATTAGTGCTTTTGGAAAAAATTAGATACTTAGTTTACAAAATGTCCAATTCATGTACCCCAACAGCCAACGACAAGGCGCATCTTTCTTTGTTGGATCTCTGACCTAATACGCCTTGTCGTTGGCTATCGGGCTTACATGAATTGGCCAATTTGTAAACTAAGTATCTAATTTTTTCCAATAGCAGTAATCCAGTACCAAAATTCCTATATTGAATGTTTGCAAATTTTAGTTTTTTAGAGTGCTTATGTGATGCCCCTGGACTAGTCAGGGCGTCACAGGGTACTGCACCCTCTTTCTTCTCTTGGTGTAGGACTCAAACCGACATGGTTCTGGGATCCAAAATGTTGGTATTGCTCCATCAGCATCCAAATCCTAGTCACACCTCATACCACACCCTGTCAGGCGCATCAGTGGGTAGTCTAGCTGGAACAGGGCCACTCACCTAGGGGTCAGGCAGGTTGGTGGGGGGGGAGTCAGAGAGAGGAAGTGGAGAGCAAAGCTGAGTCAGTGAAGTAGTAGCTCCCAAAGAGTGAGGAGCTGGGGGTTGGAGCTCCCTGGGGACTTTTGGCTAGGTCGCAAGCGGTGGTCTGGGACCGAAGGAGTCGGAGACCCAGTCGCAGGGTATTGGAGAAGGGTGCCCAGCTTAGTTTAGGAGTACGTTCAGCACCAGAGTACCTAGTAACCGAACCGGGACGAAGCACGACGGCAGGGGGTACTTGACCCTGGATCAGGGAGTAGCTTCACGCAACGTAATAATTAACCTGTGGAGGATAGTTTCTTTATGGACTTTCCCCAAGAGCTTAGAGATTGAAGGTATCAACACAAAGAGGGGGATAGGGCTTTCCAGCTTATGCGGCCTGTCACAGGGTTCTTCTCCCATATCACATGATCAACAGAGCGAGAGATGGCTGTACAATCCAAAGAGCATTTATTCCAAGCAAATCAAATGGTCCATAAAATAATCCACAAAACAAAGGGTAAAATTAGTCCAGTAACACAAATATAGTCCGGTGACCAATAAATATCCAGGTCTCTCTGAGAAGCAAGTTTCTCACAGAGGTTCAATCTTCCTGCTTCACTCTTGAAGTTTTCCAACAGACTGCCCAATTCTTCAGGTAAGCAGAGAGTTTAGGTGGATCTCATGCCCCCTCCCCCGACTTAGGAACAAAAGCCTGGCAGGGGAGGAATTAAACCTGCAAATGGGACAATGTACACACAAGGAACACAGAATGGACAGTGAACCATGCCCAAACATTAACCCACACAAAATGGTACACAATCCACAATATTCAACCATCACAACCTCTCCCTCCTTCTAAATAAGTGAGTATGCCATGAGGTCTACACAGACCTCTGGCCATCTCACTTAAGTCTATGTTGCTCAGCTGTGGATAGTCTATGGTTCTTCTTGCCGGGACAGTCCATCAGCATTCTGGTGTTGGCTTCCACGCTTGTATTGGATGAAGAAGCTGTAGATAGTCCCTTTTACAGTGGTTGGGTTGAAAGGACAAGCTTCCCTTTGTGTCCTCCTTCACTCAAACTGTGTTTCCTGCACCCACAAATCGACATTGTAGCTCTCCCATATCATTTCCAAGGAGAATATCTGCAGGCAGGCCGCTCATCACCCCAACCAAAAGAAAAGAGAAGCAAACTGTGAAAAAAAAGGCCTCTTCTTGTTGCCTGTTTACTTCCTCCCTGCTCTTTATTTTCTCCTTATCACGTATTGTCTTATGCCTCCGTGTGTGTTAGCTGTGTGTTAGAGTTTTTGTTTGTCCATATCTGTGAGTTAAACCACAGTCCTGTCCCGGCCCTCCCCTGGGATAGAGGAGCAGCGGTATTAGGGTATCAGGGCTGTCCAGGAGCAGGGCAAGGAAGGCGGCCCAGACATCATCACCATTAGATGTATCTCTGGGATCAGGGACAGCTAGGGCCCCCTAGGCTGAGGGCCAGTTTAGGAGCCCCAGTCCCTTTTTATCCCCTCACTCCTCGTGACAAAATCAACCATTCTTTTATCTAACCCATTTTTTTATAGGCTGTAAACCCTTTAAGTAGCGGGTTGTCACCTGTATCCAGACCACACATTTATTGAATGGGGTTGTATCCTCACTGCCTTTATCTACTTGTAAATATTTAATTATGAATTTCTAATGGTGCTTTATGGCTAAGAAGCGCTGATAAATAACAGGTCAACGAGCCATCTTCTCCCGATAGACCCATTTCCGCTAAGATCTATAGACCAGATCTATGTAATTATAGATATCTTACTATAACTAAGATAGCCTGAACGGCATCAATAACAAGAGGATCTAATGCAACGTCTTTATGGCGAACACATTCCTAACGACATCGTCTTCCCCTAGACCTTCATCATTGTAAAGCTGTTTTGGACCTTAGCCTACCGCCGCTGCCCTCTATTACAGCCGCTGATTGGTACATAATATATACAGGCGTAATTACATGATTGCTTAGTGCTGTGCATTTGCTATAATTAACTCAGCTGTTACAACCTTTAATATATAATTTTTGCATACAAGACCGTTTCCTTCCCATTGTTAATTTTGTTATTAAGCGCTTTGATTAGAGCTGGTATCCTAAATGTGACCCAGTGGTATGGAGAGCTCTCCTTCCAAAATAAGGTTTGTGGTTTAGCAAAATTGTAGCCCGCCGCAATACATCAAATTCTGTCCTTGTGACTAATTGAGGAGTACGTCTGTGTCATCTTTGTGGCAGGGTTTTCAGAATATTAGAACGAGCTCATAAAGTACATTACTTGCCTCCACTATATCCTAGAAAAATACATAAAAAGGCTTTTTAGGGCTAAATTTTCGAAACATTGCTGGTCTTCTCTCAACCATGGGTGGTGTTCTCCGCTCTGCTTCTCTTTCAGATTTCTGACATGAATTTTTGCTGTTACGCCTTTTGTGACCGCCAGTTCTTCTCCTGCAAGTGCACACCAACTCCCAATCTAAAAACTAGTGCCAAAGTTATTCCTCTCATCCAATTTTTGGACAACCAAGGATTCTTAAAGAATCATTCTCCCAATGCTCATTGCATGTGCAATAAGGTTCCAAAAAATTACTATTACATACAAAGGTATAACTCCTAAACTTGTTTATTGGTTACAACAACCAGTTGTCTGATTTTTGCTGCAGCAACTTTGTGACACGATGGGGGATGTAGATCTGGAATGGGACTCCTAAACTGGCCCTCAGACTAGGAGAGCCCTTAACTGTCCCTTATCCCAGAGGTACGACTGATGGTGGCGAGGTTTGGACCTCCAATGTAACCCTAGCTCCTGAATAGCCCTGGTCTAATACCCTCTGACCCCCAACGCATGAGAGGGCTGGGACTGGAATGGTTAATCCCACACAAAAGACAGACAAGGTGAAACAAAAAACTCAAGCTCACAGCAAACACTCACAGAGATATGGACAAAACGTGCACAGGTGGTAAATAAAGAAAAGGGAGGAAATAATAAACAACAAAAGTATTTCCACAACACACCAGACGTGCATACACCAGTGGTTGGCTGGATCATCATGCACAATGACCGGAATTACATAACCTATTATTGGCATGGAAGAGCAGGTTCCATCATCTTTTAAAGGGGAGAGGTTGCCGTGATAGGCCTCCAGAAACCTGCTAGAACGAACACCAGTAAACTCACAAATTGTCGACTCCTGGCTCTAACTGAGCAACTCAAAGAGCACCAGGTGGCATGTGACACTGCAGTCTGAACAGTCAGAAGACATAATGACACCTGGTAAGCTTAGAGCCGAACACCATGTGAACTAAGCTTTCTGCCGTGGCACTTCCAACTGGTCTCCTCTGCCTATCTCTAGGTCACCCATTGCTGTTGGAGAAGACTCTTGGGGTCTACATAGCCATTAGGGACATAGCATATCCATATCCCCAGGTATGCCTCATGTCGATAGAATTAAGTTTGGACTATTCAAAAATGTTATTGACCATGTAATACATTAATAGATTGAGTACACCAATTTGTAACCAAAAATATTAGAGTGTCTCTTCGTCCTGGATAATTTAGGGGGTCTTACCTCCTCTAAAAAGTCAATGCATCCAGTATGTCCCATGAATTTTTCTTTTGTCTGTGACCTTATATAAACTGGTCATATGTACTAATAAAGGAGAATTCTTTGAGAATACCACAAAGCATATGTGTGCTGTATTGATTTCCTGAGCGCTTATAAAACAAATCTTATTAATTTGGAGTTCCAGAGGCATAGAAAAAGTGTATTTTGCTCACAGTATCCATATTCCCAGGTATGCCTCATGCCGATAAAATTAAGTTTGGACTATTCAAAAATCTTATTGACCATGTAATACATTAATAGATTGGGTACACCAATTTTTAACCAAATATATTAGCGTGTCTCTTTGTCCTGGATAATTTAGGGGGTCTTACCTCCTTCAAAAACTCAATGTATCCAGTATATCATGTGTATTTTTTTTAGTCTGTGACCTTATATAAACTGGTCACATGTTCTAATAAAGGAGAATTCTTTGAGAACATCACAAAAAATATGTGTGCTGTATTGATTTCCTGAGTGCTCGTAAAATAAATCTTAATAATTTGGAGTTCCAGAGGCATAGAAGGAGTGTATTTAACTCACAGTCGATAACATTAAGTTTTGACTATTCAAAAATGTTGTTGACCATGTAATACATTAATAGATTGAGTACACCAATTTGTAACTAAAATATTAGAGCGTCTCTTTGTCCTGGATAATTAAAGGGGTCCTACCCCTGCTAAAAAGTCAATGTATCCAGTATGCTATATGTATTTTTCCTTTGTTTGTGACCTTATACAAACTGGTCACATGTACTAATAAAGGAGAATTTTTTGAGAACATCACAAACAAATCTTATTAATTTGGAGTTCCAGAGGCATAGAAGAAATGTATTTCGCTCACAGTATCCATATCCATATTCAAAAATGTTATTGACCACATAATACATTAATAGATTGGGTACACCATTTTGCAACCAAAAATATTAGAGTGTTTCTTTGTCCGGGATAATTTAGGGAGTCTTACCTCCTCTAAAAAGTCCATGTATCCAGTATGTCATATGGATTTTTCCTTTGTGACCTTATACAAACTGGTCACATGTACTAATAAAGGAGAATTTTTTGAGAACATCACAAACCATATGTGTGCTTTATTGATTTCCCAAGTGCTCGTAAACAAATCTTATTAATATGGAGTTCCAGAGGCATAGAAGGAGTGTATTTCACTCACAGTCGATAACATTAAGTTTTGACTATTCAAAAATGTTATTGACCATGTAATACATTAATAGATTGGGTACACCAATTTGTAACCAAACATATTAGAGTGACTCATTGTCCTGGATAATTAAGGGGGTCTTATCCCCTCTAAAAAGTCAATGTATCCAGTATGTCATATGTACAGATCCCTCTAATAAAAAAATACTAGTCAGACCATTACAATATTTTCTATCGTCCATGTACCGTTGATCATAATCAGGATCATGCTCATAAGCTTTCTTGACATTGATTGGAAATCGCACCTTCTCCGGTTTCTCTGTTTGGGGTATGTACTGACAATGACAATATACAAGATAATTGGATTGAATTGGACTGGATTGAAGATCATTGTATCTGATATCTTCACTAAATGCTCATATTTTTTATGATCCATTGACTTCTGTTTGGAAACGGCTGAGCCAGCGGAATTTTTCCTTTATTTCTTCTGTTAATTGGTCTCCTAATTCTGTTTCCTTGTGTTCCCGAGCTCACAAAACCAAATCTAGAATAGAAACAATTCCCCAGCTCGCAGTTAATACCTTTCAAGGTAGATGGATACTCACAATTCAAGTCCATCATTTCCAAACAATGTCAGTCAGAGGCCACGGGCATAAAATCAATCCAATTTTTATTCCATGCTAGGATACAGCCAGATAGTGAGATAGATCCACCGATCAATACGCTCAGCTGGATTCACAACCCACACACACAGGGAAAGGAGGTTTTAAAAAAGCATAAAACACACATTACATCCATTTCCATGACAGGAGCTGGAGATCATTTACCAAATCCTCCATTCGGTTTAGTAAAGTGGAATTTATTTAGTGGATTTTTTTTAGGCAGTTGAACTAAAATACCTGTAACTTCATAATCAATACAGTATAATTTAATATGTATCGATCAGCTGAAAGGATAAAACCAAATGTTTCTTGTATTGGTGGAATTGGGGTGTCTGTCCTTGTGGTGCATTTACAAAGTGCTGGGCAGCATGCCTGATCTACCTTGTATCCCTTATAATAAGCCTTAGCAGGAAATTTTTGTCTTTTCGGAGTAAGGCTTAAAGGGGTGGTTCACTTCTTATTTTTCCAAGCCACATTGATATAATGTTGAGAAACAAGGCTTTCTCAAATACCTTGTGTTGAATAGTGCCTTTGAGTGGCGCTATTGCAGTCTGCTCATCCCCTTTTTGTGATCCCCTGGGCTCCATGACCTCTGATGTCCGGTGATGTCAGGTCAACTCCTAGTTGACCTGACATCACCGTGGCCGGTCCCAGTCTTCCTGAGTGACTGGGCTGTGGGTGGCGTTTCATCGCTCATCACAGCCCAGCGTCAGAGCCCAGCATCTCCCTGCTCTGTCATTCACTGCAGAGCACGCAAGAAGGGAGATACTGGGCTGTGACGAGCAGTGAAACGTCACCCACAGCCAAATCACTCACTGAGACTGGGGCCAGCCTCGGTGATGTCAGGTCAACTGGAAGTTGACCTGACATCACCAGATCTCAGAGGTCTCGGAGCCCAGGGGGGTCACAAGAAGGGGATGAGCGGACCGCAATAGCGCCACTCACAGGCATTATTGGCAACACAAGGTATGTATATTAGATTTTATGACAGGGTATTGATCCAGGGAACTAGTCTGATTGCCGGATGTGGAGTCAGGAAGGAAATTTTTTCCCCATTGGAACTTGTTTGCCACATTGGGTTTTTTTTTGCCTTCCTCTGGATCAACATGTTAGGCTACGGGTTGAACTAGATGGACTTAGAGTCTCCCTTCAACCTTAAAAACTATGATACTATGATAAGGTATTTTAGAGAAGCCTTGTTTCTCATCATTATATCAATGTGGCTTGGAAAAGTTGTGAACCACCCCTTTAATTATAAGTCCTACCCCAACAATAAGCCCTAGTTGAGGTTTAACAATGAAGTGTCCATGCAGCTAAAAGAGTTAAAGAATACTGCAGGACACTTCATTAAAGAAAGCAAATACCCCTAAAAGAGAGAAGACAGACAATCATACTCACCAGACCCAAAATGGGACACTGTGGCATGCGAGGACCTGCAGTGCAACGCACACACACATTTCTGGTGATACGGTACTGCTCCAGGGACCTAGGATGCAGTAGAATGCGAGGACCTGCAGTGGAACGCAAACACACATATTTGGTCATACCGTGCTGCTCCAAGAACCTGAGATGCAGTAGAATGCGAGGACCTGCGGTGGAACACACAAACATATCTGGTGATACAGTACTGCTCCAGGGACCTGAGATGCAGTAGAATGCGAGGACTTGCGGTGGAACACACAAACATATCTGGTGATACAGTACTGCTCCAGGGACCTGAGATGCAGTAGAATGCGAGGACCTGTGGTGGAACACACACACATATCTGGTGATACAGTGCTGCTCCAGGGACCTGAGATGCAGTAGAATGCGAGGACCTGCAGTGGAACGCAAACACACATATTTGGTCATACCGTGCTGCTCCAAGAACCTGAGATGCAGTAGAATGCGAGGACCTGCGGTGGAACACACAAACATATCTGGTGATACAGTACTGCTCCAGGGACCTGAGATGCAGTAGAATGCGAGGACTTGCGGTGGAACACACAAACATATCTGGTGATACAGTACTGCTCCAGGGACCTGAGATGCAGTAGAATGCGAGGACCTGTGGTGGAACACACGCACATATCTGGTGATACAGTACTGCTCCAGGGACCTGAGATGCAGTAGAATGCGAGGACCTGCGGTGGAACACACACACATATCTGGTGATACAGTGCTGCTCCAGGGACCTGAGATGCAGTAGAATGCGAGGACCTGCGGTGGAACACACAAACATATCTGGTGATACAGTACTGCTCCAGGGACCTGAGATGCAGTAGAATGCGAGGACCTGCGGTGGAACACACAAACATATCTGGTGATACAGTACTGCTCCAGGGACCTGAGATGCAGTAGAATGCGAGGACCTGCGGTGGAACACACACACATATCTGGTGATACAGTACTGCTCCAGGGACCTGAGATGCAGTAGAATGCGAGGACCTGCGGTGGAACACACACACATATCTGGTGATACAGTACTGCTCCAGGGACCTGAGATGCAGTAGAATGCGAGGACCTGCGGTGGAACACACACACATATCTGGTGATACAGTACTGCTCCAGGGACCTGAGATGCAGTAGAATGCGAGGACCTGCGGTGGAACACACACACATATCTGGTGATACAGTACTGCTCCAGGGACCTGAGATGCAGTAGAATGCGAGGACCTGCGGTGGAACACACAAACATATCTGGTGATACAGTACTGCTCCAGGGACCTGAGATGCAGTAGAATGCGAGGACCTGCAGTGGAACACACACACATATTTGGTCATATCATACTGCTCCAGGGACCTGGGATGCAGTAGAATGTGAGGACCTGCGGTGGAACGCAAACGCACATATCTGGTCATACTGTACTGCTCCAGGGACCTGAGATGCAGTAGAATGCGAGGACCTTCGGTGGAACGCACACACACATATTTGGTCATACCGTGCTGCTCCAAGAACCTGAGATGCAGTAGAATGCGAGGACCTGCGGTGGAACACACAAACATATCTGGTGATACAGTACTGCTCCAGGGACCTGAGATGCAGTAGAATGCGAGGACCTGCGGTGGAACACACACACATATTTGGTAATACCGTACTGCTCCAGGGACCTGGGATGCAGTAGAATGTGAGGACCTGCGGTGGAACGCAAACACACATATCTGGTGATACCGTACTGCTCCAAGGACCTGAGATGCAATAGAATGCAAGGACCTGCGGTGGAACACACACACATATCTGGTGATACCGTACTGCTCCAGGGACCTGGGATGCAGTAGAATATGAGGACTTGCAGTGAAACACACACACATATATGGTGATACAGTACTGCTCCAGGGACCTGGGATGCAATAGAATGCTAGGACCTGTGGTGGAACGCACACACATATTTGGTCATATCATACTGCTCCAGGGACCTGAGATGCAGTAGAATGCGAGGACCTGCGGTGGAACACACAAACATATCTGGTGATACAGTACTGCTCCAGGGACCTGGGATGCAGTAGAATGCAAGTGCCTGCGGTGGAACACACACACATATCTGGTGATACGGTACTGCTCTAGGGACCTAGGATGCAGTAGAATGCGAGGACTTGCGGTGGAACGCACACACATATTTGGTGATACGGTACTGCTCCAAGAACCTGAGATGCAGTAGAATGCAAGGACCTGCGGTGGAACGCACACACATATTTGGTGATACGGTACTGCTCCAAGGACCTGAGATGCAGTAGAATGCAAGGACCTGCGGTGGAACACTTAGAGGACCTGCAGTGGAACACATCAATGCATTCCACTGCAGGTCCTCCATGCATTCCACCGCAGGTCCTTGCGTTCGACAGCGCTGTTGGCCGGAAGCAGTACGGTATCACCGAATGTTTCTTTGTGTGTATATGATGTTCCTGCGATCTGATGTGTGTGTGAGTGCTGACCAAAGTAGAGGACGATCAATGTGGAGCACACAAGGACCTGCTGGGAGCACCCGCTGTGGATCGCAGAAGGACCTGGGAATGATGCAGATGTCTGAGCTCTGGTAAGTATGATTCTCCTGGGGAGGGTCTGCATTTTTTGGGGGGATAAACTTACCTCCAAGCCATGCTTCCCCACAACTAAGCCCTACCCCGAAAATAAGCCCTAGCACATTTTTCAGGGCAAATAAAAACATAAGGCAGTGTGCTATTTTTGAAGAAACACAGTAATAGTATGGACGTGACCAAAGTGCTAAGTTCTTATGAAAAAATAGAGCATGTACAACATATTCCTTCTAAAGAAAATCAAGGGACATTCAAGAGAATTATTTAGCTGTCCCCCATAAAAAACAAACCCAAAGTCCTAAGGTGGGAGGATGAAAATGCTTGTACTTGCTATGGAGAAGCTACGGAGAGCATCTGCACTCAATAAGTGGCTGCAGTGCTCTTGATCAGATGTCAGTGATGTAGACAAATAACATAGACCAGGGCAGCAGCAGAGACACAAAGCTGGACCCAAGAAGGGTAAGATAAGCACAGACATTTGTTTTTTTTATACACTGAACTACACAAGGTACAATAGATTACTGAAACCCCTCGAATAGTATTCTTCTCTTCAGAGGGTACAAGGAAAGTGCTATCTCACCTGCGCTGCTGTCCATCAATGGATTTCAACCATTTGAACCCTCACTTTCCATTCTGGGTAAGACACTATTGCAACCTTTTCCTCCTATTTACTATTCTCTTATTATACATAGTGCCATCTTGATATTACATAGTGTCCTCTCTTATTATCTATAGCATCATCCATTATTACAGTGTCCTCCCTTAGGTATACGGCCATCCAGTTATTATATTACATATTATGTGTAGTGCCGTCCAATTACTACACAGCGTTGTCTCCTTTTAAGTATAGCATCAACCCTGTGTTCTTTTACTATGTATAGCGCCATCCCTTATTACATAGTATCCTGTATTATGTATAGCGCCATCCTTTATTACACAGTGTCATGTATTATATATAAAGTATTATGTGTAGTGCCGTCCAATTACTGCATAGTGTTCTCTCCTATTATGTATCTCATCAACCCTGTGTTCTTCTTTTACTATGTATAGTGTCATCCCTTATTACATAGTGTCCTGTATTATGTATAGCACCATCCTGTTATTACATAAAGTATTATGAGTAGTGCCGTCCAATTATTACATAGTGTTCTCTCCTATTATGTACAGTATAGCATCAACCCTGTGTTCTTGTTTTACTATGTATAGCGTCATCCCTTATTACACAGTGTCCTGTATTATGTATAGCGCCATCCTGTTATTACATAAAGTATTATGTGTATTGCCATCCAATTATTACATAGTGTTCTTTCCTATTATGTATCTCATTAACCCTGTGTTCTTCTTTTACTATGTATAGCGCCATCCCTTATTACACAGTGTTATGTATTATGTATAGCACCATCCTGTTATTACATAAAGTATTATGTGTAGTGCCGTCCAATTATTACATAGTGTTCTCTCTTACTGTGTTTCATGCCATTTTTTATTACCTAGTGTCCTCTCTTATTATGTATAGAACCATGCCATTACTATATGGTGTCCTCTCTTATTATATATAGCCCAATCCAGTTATTACATCATGCCTGTCATGGGTATGTCACGGGTGACAGACAGTCCTGTGGTGTCCGGCTGTAGGAGGTTGCAGCGTTTGGCTACACAAACTGCTTCCGGACATTCTATTCTTCCTTCTGTGGTGTAAATAGGAACCTATGTGTCATCTCTGCTTGGGATTAATCCTTTTCCTTTTAGGACCTTGCAGGTATCCTCCCCTCTCATCTAGTAATCCTCATCAATGCCCCTTGTGTCCTTAAATACCTACATTTCCCCTTGGTGCTTACTGGTGATAGAGTTACATTTCTGTAAGCAGTTGGCTTGTAATCATCTGGAGAACATTGTTGATTGTTTCTGTACCTCTCCTTGAGTATTCTTGGGGATAAGTTGTCATTTACTTTCTCCTCTTTGTGTTCCCTGTGTATTCTTTAGTAGTTAGTGAGGTTGACTAAGCGCTCATCCTATCCATTTCTTACCTAGGGCCTAGTTCAGAGTCAGACAGGACCAGGTATCCTGCTTGGCGCATAGATGCATAACCTACGGGGTGGTCAGGGAAGCCAGGAGGCATTGGAAGGTTTGATCAGGGGTCACCCCCTTCCTTAGACACAGTGTTTCCCTCTTCCCTTTTGTCCCTTTTTTGCCGTTTGATTGGTATTTCCCCCTACCTAGAATGACAATGCTCTCTTGCATTGTATAAAAAGCATCCTGATATTACATAGTGTCCTCTATTATTATGTATAGTTCCATCTCTTATCACATAATGTCCTCCCTTATTAAGTATAGAGCTGTATACAAGGAGGATGTTACGGGGGGCTGTCTGATAATAAAACCTAAAGGAATGTCAGACAGTCAGGGTCCACCGTGCAAAGACTCTGCTGCAGACTATGGCAGAGGATAAGGGGTATATAAGTGTGCCACTGTAAAAAATAATAGCACAAGTGCAGAGTGCAATACCTCTGTTAAACTCATAGAGGAATATAATTAGTAAATAAGGCAATTCCTCCCTTACTTGGAGGGTGTGTGGAATGATCTCTGTTAAAGATCACAGAGACAAAAGCAGTGAGTGTGAAATGGCACCTACCTAGGTCCATTCCTCTAGTGGTGCCAGGAGACGGACAGCAGCGTAAGCCGCACAAAGTTCCTACCCGCGTTTGCTCCACTAGTGTGCGAGGACACGAACCACTAGACATGGTACCTGCCTAGGTCCGCTCTTCTAGTGGTGCAAAAGAGACGGACAGCAGCATAAGCCGCACAAAGCTCCTACCTCTGTTCGCTCCCCTAGTGTGCGAGGATACGAACAACTGCCAGACGCAGTATAAGGAACGTTACCCTAGCGGCAACGTGCACCTACGAGTAGAATCACAAGGCCCAGCCGGACCATGTGCCTCAGGCACCTGCCTATGTCCGCTCCACTAAGAGGTAAGGATACGGACTCCAGCCGAAGCTGTAAGGTATAAGAATGCTACCCTGCCGGTAGCGCTCACCTAACATAGACAGAGAGATGCCTAGAGGGACGTGCACAGGGCGTCTACCCTCATCATGAACCAAGAGGACTGAGCGCCGGGCGGCGTGCGTCAGGGTCTTATATAGACTCTGTGCCTCATCCAAGATGGAGGACACCAGAGCCAATCCGCTGCCAGAATGACAGCAATGACGTCACGCTGGCCTATCACCGAGCAAAGCGTCACAAGCACATGACCAGCGACCAATCGGCATATAAGGTGTCAGAGACATGTGACCACGTTTCACAAGCACATGACCAGCGACCAATCAGCTTAGAAGGTGTCAGAGACATGTGACCTCGTGTCAGCGATGATGTCACCCGCACATGTGCAATGGCTCCAAGATAGGACTTAGTCTCCAGCGCTTGCACATGTGCAGTAGCAAGAAATCCGGACATAGTCTCCAGAGCCACAGCAACCGTAACAGAGGAGCACTATGTGGGATAAAGTCATTATTTACAAAATGTCCATCATCGTGGATGTGTGTTTATCAATTGATCTATCCCCTGACCCATCACCATTTCACATGTCACCTAATATATGACGCGCTTTGCATCTGTCATGTGACATGTTACATTACATGTCAGGTAACGGGGGGCCCACCCAGTCTAAAATGCGTGGGCCCACCCAGTCTAAAAAGCGTAGGCCCACCCAGTCTAAAATGCATGGGCCCACCCAGTCTAAAATGCGTGGGCCCACCCAGTCTAAAATGCGTGGGCCCACCCAGTCTAAAATGCCTGGGCCCACCCAGTCTAAAATGCGTGGGACCACCCAGTCTAAAATGCCTGGGCCCACCCAGTCTAAAATGCGTGGGACCACCCAGTCTAAAATGAGTGGGCCCACCCAGTCTAAAATGCGTGGGCCCACCCAGTCTAAAATGCCTGGGCCCACCCAGTCTAAAATGCGTGGGACCACCCAGTCTAAAATGCCTGGGCCCACCCAGTCTAAAATGTGTGGGACCACCCAGTCTAAAATGAGTGGGCCCACCCAGTCTAAAATGAGTGGGCCCACCCAGTCTAAAATGCGTAGGCCCACCCAGTCTAAAATGCGTGGGCCCACCCAGTCTAAAATGCGTGGGCCCACCCAGTCTAAAATGCGTGGGCCCACCCAGTCTAAAATGCCTGGGCCCACCCAGTCTAAAATGCGTGGGACCACCCAGTCTAAAATGCCTGGGCCCACCCAGTCTAAAATGTGTGGGACCACCCAGTCTAAAATGTGTGGGACCACCCAGTCTAAAATGAGTGGGCCCACCCAGTCTAAAATGAGTGGGCCCACCCAGTCTAAAATGCGTGGGCCCACCCAGTCTAAAATGCGTGGGCCCACCCAGTCTAAAATGCGTGGGCCCACCCAGTCTAAAATGCGTGGGCCCACCCAGTCTAAAATGCGTGGGCCCACCCAGTCTAAAATGCGTGGGCCGACCCAGTCTAAAATGCCTGGGCCCACCCAGTCTAAAATGCCTGGGCCCACCCAGTCTAAAATGCGTGGGCCCACCCAGTCTAAAATGCCTGGGCCCACCCAGTCTAAAATGTGTGGGACCACCCAGTCTAAAATGAGTGGGCCCACCCAGTCTAAAATGAGTGGGCCCACCCAGTCTAAAATGCGTGGGCCCACCCAGTCTAAAATGCGTGGGCCCACCCAGTCTAAAATGCGTGGGCCCACCCAGTCTAAAATGCGTGGGCCCACCCAGTCTAAAATGCGTGGGCCCACCCAGTCTAAAATGCGTGGGCCCACCCAGTCTAAAATGCGTGGGCCCACCCAGTCTAAAATGCGTGGGACCCTGGCTCCCCTTAATCCGCACCAGGCAACCTCTAATCAAACTTTCCCAATTGCCTTTAGCGTCACATGAACTTCGAAATGTAAAGGGTTAAGTGTGTGTTTCATAGAAAAGGCATCGGTTTAAAGTTTCTATGGAAACCTCCCGTCTACCTGTACTCCTAATCATGCCGTAATCTGCCGGCCGTCTAATCTCCAGCCCTCGCCGCTCTGCTATTGGCAATGGGAGAGTTCAGATTCATCAAGCGACAGCTCAGCCACCGTTTGCTTTGAGACCGGGGTAATAAGTGCAACAATTTAGTTCATTTCTTCCTAACACAGCTGCGGTCGCCGGCAGGAGAATAGACGTGGACTCCACCAATCGTCATCCAGGACATTAACCCCGATAAGTATTTGTTGTGTTCAGTCTGAAAAGCTGCAAGAAAAAAAAAAAGAATAAAGTGCTTTGTCTGCTTCCACCTCTTGTAAACACTATTTTTGGCCCATAGGGGATCCAATTTGTCCTATGAGCGACTCGTTGCGAAATGTAACATTGGCTTTTATATTTGTCTTTACAAAACCCAAAATTCACAGGATAAATCTGATTCAAAAACGTCAATGGACTCTCTTATGAAAGAACATTGGGGAAGATATATTAATACTATCTGCAGTTTAGACAGTATAAAGTAGAGCAGAAGCGGGGCCAAATGTATCACATTGGTGCACGTTGTGTAATAAATGGGGCACATCTCGCTAAACTTGGTGGACACTTTTCTCTTTCCTACAGCGTATTGTGGCTGGTTTATGTTATACTAATACTAGCTGTACTACTCAGCATTGCCGAGATTGTACTAAGTGTCTCTCTCTGTCTGTCTCTGTCTCTGTCTGTCTCTTTCCCTTCCTGTCTGTGTCTCTCTGTTTCTCTCTCTGTCTGTCTCTCTGTGTCTGTCGGTCTCTTTGTCTGTCTCTCTGTTTCTGTCTCTCTCTGTCTCTGTCTGTTTCTCTGTCTGTCTATCTGTCTGTCTCTCTGTCTGTCTCTTTGTCTGTCTCTCTATTCTCTGTCTCTGTGTCTGTCTGTGTCTTTCTCTGTGTCTGTCTCTGTGTCTCTGTCTGTCTCTGTGTCTCGGTGTTTGTCTCTGTCTGTCTCTGTGTCTTTCTTTCTCTGTCTGTCTCTGTGTCTGCCTGTTTCTGTGTCTGTCTGCCTCTGTGTCTGTATGTGTCTCCATGTCTGTGTCTCTGTCTCTCTTTCTGTCTCTCTCTCGCTCTCTATCCATCTCTCCACCAACATCTTATTACCTCACACAGAAGCTTCTTATACTAACAATGTCCTTTATTCCTATACCAACTACTCACACATCCTATTAATGACCTGTAGCTCCCAGCTCCATTGACTTTAATACAGGCAGTTTTTTTGGCGAATAACTGTAAGGTTAAATTTTCCCCTCAGAACATAGTATTTGACGTTCCCTGAGTCAAATGAGGTGTCTGTACAAAATTTTGTGATTCCTTTAGCAGACATACACACACACACACATACATACTCACACATACTGTACATACATACACACACACATACATACATAAATACACATACATACATACATGCACATACTGTACATACACACATACACACACATACATACATACACACACATACATACTCACACATACATACATACACACACATACTGTACATACATACATACACACACATACATACATACATACATACATACACACACATACATACTCACACATACATACATACATACATACACACATACATACAGTCAGGGCCAGAGATATTTGGACAGTGACACAAGTTTTGTTATTTTAGCTATTTACAAAATCATGTTCAGAAATACAATTATATATATAATATGGGCTGAAAGTGCACACTCCCAGCTGCAATATGAGAGTTTTCACATCCAAATCGGAGAAAGGGTTTAGGAATCATAGCTCTGTAATGCATAGCCTCCTCTTTTTCAAGGGACCAAAAGTAATTGGACAAGGGACTCTAAGGGCTGCAATTAACTCTGAAGGCGTCTCCCTCGTTAACCTGTAATCAATGAAATAGTTAAAAGGTCTGGAGTTGATTACAGGTGTGTGGTTTTGCATTTGGAAGCTGTTGCTGTGACCAGACAACATGCGGTTGTCTGGTCACAGCAATTGAGCAATTGAGCAATTGAGGTGAAGCAGAACATCCTGAGGCTGAAAAAAAAAGAAAAAATCCATCAGAGAGATAGCAGACATGCTTGGAGTAGCAAAATCAACAGTCGGGTACATTCTGAGAAAAAAGGAATTGACTGGTGAGCTTGGGAACTCAAAAAGGTATGGGGAGATAAGGTATGCACACCAGTGACTATGTAAGGGGAATACATGAAATAGCAGAAACTGCTGTGTGAATACTGACTTGAAAAATCCAATAGCTATATGCAAGAGTGAAAATGTGAAAAATGGAATCTGCATTACTGCCATGAACATATGAATCAAGAGAAATTTAGCTAGTGAATTGATCAATATCTCCCCATATTGATGTTTTTTAGGTTTTTGCACCCAGTTCAGACTTAGAATGGTGTTCCAAATGTTATTCCTATTTGTTAGTATTTTTTCGTTTGTGAACCCTCCCCAACCACACCTATTGCCAATCCATATCATACGCATAAATAGCCTGGGTCTCAGCTTCCCATACACGGTAAGATTTTTAACTGCATGAGAGGACACACACAAGCTAGGGACCCCAACGTAGAGAAATACTTTGGCGTAGTGTTGGGGCTCTATTGCATTGATCAATTCAGTAGCTAAATTTCTCTTGATTCATATGTTCATGGCAGTAATGCAGATTCCATTTTTCACATTTTCACTCTTACATATAGCTATTGGATTTTTCAAGTCAGTATTCACACAGCAGTTTCTGCTATTTCATGTATTCCCCTTACATAGTCACTGGTGTGCATACCTTATCTCCCCATATTGATGTTTTTTAGGTTTTTGCACCCAGTTCAGACTTAGAATGGTGTTCCAAACGTTATTCCTTATTTGGGAACTCAAAAAGGCCAGGGCGTCCACGGATGACAACAGTGGTGGATGATCGCCGCATACTTTCTTTGGTGAAGAAGAACCCGTTCACAACATCAACTGAAGTCCAGAACACTCTCAGTGAAGTAGGTGTATCTGTCTCTAAGTCAACAGTAAAGAGAAGACTCCATGAAAGTAAATACAAAGGGTTCACATCTAGATGCAAACCATTCATCAATTCCAAAAATAGACAGGCCAGAGTTACATTTGCTGAAAAACACCTCATGAAGCCAGCTCAGTTCTGGAAAAGTATTCTATGGACAGATGAGACAAAGATCAACCTGTACCAGAATGATGGGAAGAAAAAAGTTTGGAGAAGAAAGGGAACGGCACATGATCCAAGGCACACCACATCCTCTGTAAAACATGGTGGAGGCAACGTGATGGCATGGGCATGCATGGCTTTCAATGGCACTGGGTCACTTGTGTTTATTGATGACATAACAGCAGACAAGAGTAGCCGGATGAATTCTGAAGTGTACCGGGATATACTTTCAGCCCAGATTCAGCCAAATGCCGCAAAGTTGATCGGACGGCGCTTCATAGTACAGATGGACAATGACCCCAAGCATACAGCCAAAGCTACCCAGGAGTTCATGAGTGCAAAAAAGTGGAACATTCTGCAATGGCCAAGTCAATCACCAGATCTTAACCCAATTGAGCATGCATTTCACTTGCTCAAATCCAGACTTAAGACGGAAAGACCCACAAACAAGCAAGACCTGAAGGCTGCGGCTGTAAAGGCCTGGCAAAGCATTAAGAAGGAGGAAACCCAGCGTTTGGTGATGTCCATGGGTTCCAGACTTAAGGCAGTGATTGCCTCCAAAGGATTCGCAACAAAATATTGAAAATAAAAATATTTTGTTTGGGTTTGGTTTATTTGTCCAATTACTTTTGACCTCCTAAAATGTGGAGTGTTTGTAAAGAAATGTGACAATTCCTACAATTTCTATCAGATATTTTTGTTCAAACCTTCAAATTAAACGTTACAATCTGCACTTGAATTCTGTTGTAGAGGTTTCATTTCAAATCCAATGTGGTGGCATGCAGAGCCCAACTCGCCAAAATTGTGTCACTGTCCAAAGATTTCTGGACCTAACTGTACATAAATACACATACACACAGCTTTATATATTAGATTTTGTAACAAAATTATAGCTGCACAGGGCCACCACCAGGGATTTCAGAGCCCCGTACTGACAAAATGTTGGGCCCCCTTGAGACTCTGCTTCCACCCCAGCTCCAACTCCACCCCTCGAACCTTCCATGGTCTGACCGCCACTCCTGGAAAAACTCCCCTTCTGCACTGCGTCCTCACCAATCACACAGAGACTGACAGAGACAGACACAGAGAGGGACACCGACACTCAGAGACAGAGAGACAGAGACAGACAGAGACACACAGAACCAGAGACACACAGAGATTGCCACACAGAGACAGAGAGACACAGACACACAGAGACACACAGATAGAGACACACAGAGACAGAGACACACAGAGACAGACACAGAGACGGACACCGACACACAGAGACAGAGAGACACAGACACAGAGACACACAGAGACACACAGATAGAGACACACAGAGACAG